>NC_056751.1:315065113-315212613 GCF_019279795.1 Protopterus annectens
CATGAGATGACAGCATAGCTGCATTGAAAGGTACTTAGCAAATCTCAGATCATAAAGGTGCTTGACATTTGTCTTTTTCTCAGTTCCAAAGAATCGTCATGGCATTCCATGAATTACAAAGTTTAAGCACATTTCAGCATACTGTGCTGTGTGCTTCTTCTAGAGCAAAGACAGCAGTTACTACAAAGCAGTACTGGAAACCTGTAACAACTTTAAAAACTGTAACTCATTTTAGCAGTCTTATACCAATTGTTTTTCTTTCTCATTCTGTAACTAGTTGTCTATGGAGTATGTAAAGATGCATGTACAAAAAAGAATTACGACTGGGTTTCTCTGATCATAGCCAAGTCATTTTATGATCTCATAATCAATGTCAAGATTCAACTTTCAAACTTTTTTTTGCTCCTCTTTCAAGGTTGATCATGACATCCATTTCTTAAACATATAACTACTTGATTAGGATGCGGAAGACATAACAAATGGTTATGATGATAAAATACAATCATAATATTTTGTAGTATATGGAAATTAGGAGGGTTTTTAAAGTCTGTGTTGAAACCCTAGATTGGTTAAGCTTCTTTTTCATGGAGCTGCTTAAAGCTGCTTCATGATATTTTTTCTCTAAGAAGGGCCATTTGTGAAGTAGTTTGAACTCTTTAACAGTCATATTGTCTTTCTCTTTAGGTGTCACATCTGTGGTATCTAAAAGCATGTTAAAACTTTTTAAAGTATTTTCTGCTCCTTTTTCTATGTGTGTGTGTGTGTGTGTGTGTGTGTGTGTGTGTGTGTGTGTGTGTGTGTGTGTGTGTGTATGTCAGTAGTAGGAGGTTTTCAGGTTTGAATCTTGTTATATTATTTTAGATAATTTTGTCATCAACTTCTGTTTGACAGTGTGACTGTTTACTTGTAAGAAGTTACCCTCATTATTAAATGATTATTTTATTTGTTTCATGTATTTATTTATTTATTTTACATTTGTTTACTGGGGAAGTCCAACTGGGCCAGAGGCCCTTTTTCAGCAGAGGCTCAGGGAAGAAGAGCTCCATTACAAAAACACATTACAATCAATGCAAGAAATTGATATCAATAAAGAATATGTAGCTTTGGTAAATATAAGTAGTAAATAGTTTGTACATAAACAATACAATTTTAGAGAGCATTATAAAGTGAAAAAATGAAAGCTAACATATAAACTAGCATGACAAAGTTTGTGCCATCATAGAGAAATGACTGATCAGTAGATCAATATGATGGCTTTGGTGGTAAATATTTATGAGATACATGTAAGGTATATGAACAAGAATATGGCTGATTGTTGTTATGCTAGTGTTATTTGATCTAAACAGTGATAGCTAAGGCAATATTGAGGTGAAGTACAAGAAGGAGGGAATATGATAAAACTATAGGAAGTTTGAGATAGGTAAATAAAGATAGGAGCGGTAGTGAGCTTGAGATAGGTAGAAAGAAATTGGAATTCCATGAGAGAAGGGATAGTATAGATGTTAGAATTTAGTAAGGGATGAGATATTTTGGTTTTAAGAGAAAGGAAGGACAGAAGGATTAACCTGGATTAGTGCAGGAGGAAAGACAGTTTTTGGTTAGGTGTTCCTTAAGCAGTAGTTTAAATTTGGATGTGTTGCTAGAATTTAGTATTGTCTAAGCATGGAATTCCAGAACGTAGATATTTGGTGGAAGAATAGAGAGTTACCATAAGAATTATTAGATTTAGTTACTTTGAGTAGTAGTTTGTTAGAGGATCTTAGTGGCCTGCAATTTGAGTAGGGCTGCACTAAGCTCTTGAGTGCTGGACAGTTGGCTGGATGGTGGAAAATGGAATGAATGAAGGTTAGTTGGTTGAGGGATAGGAAATTGGGTGTTCAGTCCAATTTAGTTTATGAAGTGCTGTGCAGTGATGTGATCTGTAACGAAGGTTAGTAGTGAATCTAACAATTTATGTATGCATTTGCTCTTTTTGGAGCATAATCACAAAGTTCCTTATGTTGCATATATTGTATTTATGTCTATAATCATGGCAGGATGTTTTGGCCGTAGCCATGATGGAATCAAGTGGAGGAGCAGGAGCTGTGAGGGCTCATTTCTGCTCATGAATGGTGTTGGCTTTTGATGGCTAACCAAAAACTTTACTAAACAATTTATCCATTGCTGTCAAGTCACATCAGACTCCTATAGTGACCACCTCATTGATTGTCGCCACCACAGAGTTTAAGTAAATAGGGAATGGAAGTAGATTGTCAAGCCTTTCTTCTGCATCATGCATATACCATATTCACATCTAGGGACAATTTAGGGTTGCCAAGATACCTACTGCAGGTCTTTAGGATGTGAGAAGAAATTCTACCCGAACACTAGGAGAGCATTTAGACTCCACACAGAAGGTACCCATGATGAGAACTGAACCGGAGAATATTTTTAGTGTGGAGTAACAGTGTAACTCACTACACTGCTGTGTTCTCCCCACACTGTCAACAATGCTAAACACTACAAATGTAATTTTGGAATCGTACAGAAAGGTACTGAACTGCGTAACCTTTCCCATGGCAATGGTCAAACATTTTAGGGTGGTTTTCAGAGAATGTGCACTGGTGGATGTAGATTAGTTACATCTCTGCCTAACAATTGTGCAGTGGAGGAAAAAGAAAAGGACCAATTCATGTATGATGAAGTATGAAGGGACAAAGGCAACAAAATGAAGGGTTGTGGACTTTAGGGATTCAAAGGCCATCCTTATACAAAACTGGTGACGCAGTGCATGGAGTTTAGGATATAGGGTGACTGAATTACAGAAGAAGGAAAGGTAACTCAAGAGTTTGAATATCTGCTATCTATAGGACAGACTGAATCAGCACCTCCAGTGACAGGATACCTGGCAGTAAGAATTTTCTCAAGGTGCTAACCTTATCAGCTGAGCAATGCCCGGCCTTCTCTTTCTGGCTAGCTCCTTCTAAAACACTTTGTTTGTAAACATAAGATTGCTAGACTTTGGATGGCCCCAGAGTGCTTAAAATTTGATTAAAATCATGAGCTTTCATCATTGTGTTTTTCTTTAGTTCATTGCTTATTTGACTCATATTTTACTGTTTTCAGATTATGCCTTCTGAAGCATTCTTTTCTTAATTCTTTATGTCTGCCTTTGGTTCTACTTCATCCATAACTTCCAATAAGAAGTATGTTTGCAGGAAGCAGATTCCCCCTGCAGACTCTCAAAGTATTTACTGTGCTTGAATCCCTCATACTTTGTGTTACACTGAGCTGTTTGCTGCATGAATAGACTTCTGTGGTATTACTCAGTGGATGCATTGTAAAACCTTTGAAATTGTTTTGATGCTGAAGAGTCTGGAGATACAAGGGGTTTCTTTTTTTTCTTTCTGTATAGTTGTTTTTCTTATCTCCTGCAACTGTTGAGCCTCCATTATTAGCCTATTTGTTAAACCCTTCCCCAGATGTCCCAAGACAACAGAAGATGGAGACAAAAATGGTTTTGTGTTTGTTCCAAATAGCCTGCTAAGTCTCCTTAGCCTCCTTGGCAGTTGCACTGCTGAATCAGGGCCTGCAATACTGGCCTGACCGTGTGTGTGTGTGTGTGTGTGTGTGTGTGTGTGTGTGTGTGTGTGTGCGTGTGTGTGTGTGCATGTGTATATATGTGCATGTGTGTGCGTGACTGTGTGCGTGTGTGTGTGTGACTGTGTGCGTGTGTGTGTGTGTGTGTGTGTATTTGTGTGTGTGTGTGTGTATGTATGTGTGCATGTGTATATGTGTGTGTGTGTGTGTGTGTGTGTGTGTGTGTGTGTGTGTGTGTGTGTGTGTGTGTGTGTGTATGTGTGTGTGTGTGTGTGTGTGTGTGCATGTGTATATATGTGTGTTTCTGTGTGTATACGGTGTATGTGTGTCTGTGTGAGCTTGCGTGTGTGTGTGTGTGTGTGTGTGTGTGTGTGTGTGTGTGTGTGTGTGTGTGTGTGTGTGTGTGTGTGTGTGTGTGTGTGTGCGCATGTGCGTATGTATGTATGTGTGAGTGTGGTTCCACACTGACCTAAACATTCCTTGACAAGCTGTAACATTTTTTCACAGTCCTTCTGTTTCTTGCTATGCCACCTGGTGTCTGCCAGATATAAGCCATACAACAAGCTGAACTTTCTCCCACCTCCACAGTGATAGGTGAGTTGACCTCAGCCACTTACTCCTACCCCTCCACACTGGCCAGGTTTTGTAGTACTGAGGCTTGCTAGTTGAACATGGCTTGTTTATGCCACAGTCAGGTCTCTCTGTCCCTCTGCACAACACAACTGGTGCAATAGGCTTCTTCTTTGTTTTTCTGTGGCTCCATTTTCCTCTCAAAGAGAGAACACCACTGCAGTGAGAAAGGGAGGGGTAAAAAAGAACTCTCTGGCTTTAATACTCAGCACCATTTATACTGGTGAGAAATTGGAATTTGTGAGCAAGGTGAAAATGTCTGCATGGTGTTTGACAGCAGACTGAAGCTTAAGAACTCTTTGTCACCTGTTACCAAGTCATCTTGTTTCCATTTAAGAAGTATATTCTGTGTCAAACACCCTCTCTCTCCGTAGGACCATTTTGTGTTTTTATAACTCTGGTATCTTCTGAAGTACTGTAAGCTCCCTTTACCCGCAGTTTCCTACACAGAACTTGACTGATTGCTTCTGGGACAGAATTCTGTATTCCGATTATTCACTGGTATTCCTGCGTATTACTTTGGTACTTTGTATTAACAACCAATTTGTTCTTATAACATCTTTAAAGTTTTAGCATTAGTATACTTGGCCTTGTAAGATTTTGTTCCCATATATCAGAAAAAGCTCCTTGTACTAAATGGCCTTATTAGGCCTTTTCATTCCTTGTCCTTAGCTATTGGGAATTTCCAGTGCACATTTGGAGACTTTTGTTGCTCACTGTTTCTGTTGACAAGCATCTCAGCTCTGCATCGTTCTCCCCAGCCAGTGAGAGAATCCCCTCACACTGGCTGGCTTTATAAGGTCCCTAGACTTCCATCATTCTTCACTGGCCTGTGATTGCCATTGAGTTTTTTTTTCTGATATTTAGTTGCTGATGGTTTTGATGTTAATAAAGGTGGTGTATCTCTGCTTTCTCGTTTACAGGGTCCCAAGTTCAGGGAAACACTAAAGTTAGTACACGAGAATGGAGGCTGGCTTACAGATGTTTTTTATCCCTCCAGAGCAAGTTATGGTAGAGGCTTGTGGGGAGCAATACCAGTCCTCTTCCTTGGTTGGTTGGGCACCTTTCAGGATCTGGTCTGGCATAACTGTGTACATCCTTATACCATGGTGCCCATCCTCAGGAAGACAAATTAGATATTCCATCATCCCAGGGACTGGTAATCCTGGTCAGGGATACCCAAACCAGATTAAAATGTCTCAGTTATGGTGCTGAAGAGGAACTCCAGACTTAGACGTAGGGTGTCTATCCCCAGATAGGGAGTCCAGGGCTCTAGACAGACTGGGGTAGCGGGTTTATGCATCTTCCACTTTGCCTTTGAGGGAGCTAAACTACTTAACATAGATGCAGTACTTCTAGCAGGATCATCTAGATGCAGCTGCTTGGACACAGGATGGTCTAAGTGATGGAGAGAGAGAGAGAGAGAGACAAAGAAAGAGAGAGACCAGGCCTTTCTGACATTACTATATTATTTATACCAGGATGCCTATCAGTTCTAAGGTTTATTAGTGAGTGGATAATAAACCTTAGAGCCAATAGGCATCCTGGTATAAATAATATAGTACCACTGAAGCCTCTGCTTAAAAACAGATGTTTCAAAATTTCCTGAAAATCTACTTCGTGACTTTATTTTAATGTCAGAAAGGCCTGGTTTTTGCAGCAAGAGCTATAGCTTTAAGATGTTAAAAAGTGTGTTACACCTACTCAGCATGATGTCATTAAATGACAAACGTCTGATTGGATGGGACTATGTTTTTAAACTACTGAAAATAGCTAATTTTTAGATCTGATGAAGGCTGAAGAGCCGAAAGTGCTCATCTTTTACTAGAGCTCTTGGATTTTATTCATTTACCTGTTTGTCTTTATTAAAGGAGGAATTGACTCTCATCGTGGTGTTTTTTCCGGGCTTTTATCCAGTTTTCACAGGTTCTAAAGATTCTTACTGTCAGAGCCATCTAGATTGTTCCCAAAGGCCAGTAAGCCAAAGCAGTTTACTCCTAATTTTGTTTTAGTGGCAAGAATACAGAGGCATCAGGCCTGTCTTGGACTTAAGCAGTCATATATATGTATGTGTGTGTGTGTGTGTGTGTGTGTGTATATATATATCTATATATATATAGATATATATATATATATATATATATATATATATATATATATATATATATATGGATCCCTATCACATAGTCGACAGGCCATATGATCGACTTTCATTTGGTCAACAAGCAGTTTTATGTGGGGGGCTGTGCCCCCCCCCCCCAACTATATATATCAACTCCAGGGTTGCACAACATTGGGGAGGGGGGCAAATCTGCCTGTTGACCAAATAAAAGTCGATCAAATGGCTTGTCGACCATCTCAGGTAGACCCATATATATATATATGAGAATCAAATTTAATAAGAATATATATATATATATATATATATATATATATATATATATTATAGTCTTAATAAATTTGATTCTGTTTCTCTTAAAAACTAGAAGATCCATTCACTTTAACACAAGAGACAACTGATATCAGGTTTTGGACATTGTCCTTCATCCTCACCTCTGTATTTAATATTTTCACCTAGTGCATGGCCACAGTCGTGGGAGCATTAAGGCTCAAGAGGATTAATGCTTTTCCTACTTAGATGATCGGTTCCTTCTCTCTATAATAGCAGAAGCAGTCTGGTCAGGAGCAGAGTCTCAGATGTTGAGGTTATTTGTTCTCCTGAGAATCAGTATAAACAATGGCAAATCCAAGATAACTCTAGTTCAACTGCTCATCTTCTGTCAGCTCTTCTTTAGATATGAAGATCTATCCTACAGATATTGGCATTTTTACAACTAGAGAAGTTGGTGCTGACAAACTTTGCATCATCAGTGCTGTTGTGTCGAAAGGCATGGTAGCTGTCATTCAATTGGTTCCATTTGTAAGGGTGCACATGAAAGTGCTACCATGAATCCTCAAGGCTTAGTTATTCCAGGCAATAAGCACTTTGGATATTCTACTCAAAAGGTGTTGAACATTTAGATCACTAGAGCAGTAGCCTAAGCTATTTGGGTCCTGCCCCCAGTGACTGGACAGCTTTCAAAATGTGAGGGCACCTTCCACATGCTCTAACTGGCAGGAGCTCAAGAGGATCTCCAATATAAACCACAACACTGCTTTAGCCAGAGCTTTTTTACCACCAAAGTGCAATCTTTTAGTTGGCCCAGCAGAACTGTTGGTCAGCTAGCAACCCTTCAAGGCTGGCAGATAAGTCTCTTTTGTGGAAAAAGCTTCCACTAAATTTTTTTGGCTTGGGCAACTTGCGTTTTTCTGACTAAAATGTTGTCTTTGCTATGAAATTTAATGTTTTATGGACTGCAATTGCATTTCTAAAGGAGTTTGCTTGTAGATGCTTATGTGAACTTCTTGTGCAAAAAATTCTATTTTTTATTAAATAATTTAATTAATTAATTAATTAATTTATTTATTGACATTTGATTACTGGGAAAGGCCGACTGGGTAGAAGCCCATTATCAGTGGAGGTCCAAATTATTACAAAACATTTCAAGAACAATAATTTTACAATCTTCAAAAATAAAACAAAAACATCTGCAGTTTAAATAATTATAACAAATTAGACATAATATAGAAACATTGGTTAAGAATTAATACAAGTTATATGATTATTTAATATTTAGAGAATATTTGACAGTTTGCAAAGAAATTAAAGGTAAGGTAGTCTAATGCAAACAGGAACTGCAATATAAAGTGAGGGAAAAACAGGCTTATGGTATATTTAGAGAGAAAGTCAAGGAAGAGAATTTAACAGAAGTAAGGAAGTAAGTAAAGAAGAGTAAGTAAGGAGGTATAAGGAATGAGATGGTACTTGTTCACATTTAGGGATATAGTTTACCCTAATTAATTGATAGAATTTTCCTGCTGTGTATGTAGATTTGTGTTTTGAGGGCAGAATATTGTACATGGGGGGACTGTCAATGGTTTACTTACCTTAGTATCACTTGTTCTCTACTTTTCTTTTAATGGCTCATCCAGATAACGCTATCTGCCTTTGAAGTCTCATTCTCGGCTTACCTATGGAGCAGCTAGCATTCCCCACAGTTTTAGTTTCCCCCTGTCTGTAAGAAGAAGAAAGTTGATGTCAGGCTGGATCCTCTGGTTTGCTCCTCAAACTGCTTGTCTTTTCCCCAGCCCCTCTAGTGTGGCCAACAAGGACCGAGAAGATAGCTGAGTCTGTCCAAAGCCCTTGGCATGCAAGGGAGACCCACTCTTGTAAGTCTCTGAGGAAGGGGTAGGTGAAGGTACTTCACTCAGCTAAGATAGGGACGCTGAATCGGGGAAGAGTTTGCCTACCATGAGTCTATTATTTTCCAGTGAATTTTCTGAGAAAGATGAACACAACAAGAAAATTTTGCCTTCTGCTGTTTCTGTTCCTATGAACAGGGAAGATTTGCTGGGAATTGCTAAGCTGCTCATATCTACTTTTTGTTTGCCTTCTATTGCTTCAGGCAAGAAATGTCCATCCCTAACCCTATTCAGATGTAACCTGGACTATTGGATGGGAAATCATAAATTCATCCAGGGGCTGGCCCCCATGTCTCTGATAGAGGATGACAGTAAACATTCCCTAACTAACATATCCCTCCACACATAACTTTTTAGCAGTCTTCTAATTAACATATCCCTCCTAATAAACATCTACCTCCAATTAAGATGCACATGTTATAAGGGGATGCAATTGAGTTTGGTTGTGCAGCTGGGTTTTTAAAGACCCTGGTGGTCATTAGCCTAGTATATACTGGGTTTATATTGGAAAATCGAACGAACAAAATCCCAAATCGCATTACATCGAACACAGAACATTAAATGCAAAAAATGCCGAAAGCCCATAATTCCAAAAACGGAGTTTACAAACAGCAACACTTGGCCATCTATGTACCCGCGCAACCTGACACTTCACCATAGGAAACAAAACCACACCTCTTCAGTCATTCCAACACCAGCCAGTAAAGCAGCACACAACCATTCTTCCAAAACACAACACAAAACACACAAACACTACAAACTATCCCTACCCCCCAACATGGGGGAGTGCCTCCCCCTACTAATATATACCAACTCCGAGATTGCACCATAGCCGTGGAAGCCTCAGTTATCCATAGGGGGCATTAGTCAAATTATTGCACATTTCTCACTGAACTCAGGATGTGTACCTCTGTGAAGGCCAGACATGTACGTCCGGGGTTTCCGTTTTCAGACTTCTGAGCTTTTGGTTTTTTATGCTTTTGATGTTTCGTATTCGATGTAATGCAATTTGGGATTTTGTTAGTTCGAGGTAATGATATAAACCCATATATACCTAAGAACCTATAAGTAGAACAGTTTGTTTTCTCTTTTTGACTTTGATTGTCAGTCAGAAGAGCAGGCATTGCAAGGAGGTGGTGGCACTTTGGGAATTTCTTCACAGTCTGAACATTCTAATTCTGAGGAAAGTATGGTCTCAGATTTCCCTCTAAAAGATTTTTCTTTTGCTGTGACTTTATCTTAAATGAAATAGGTTTTCAGCGGGACCAGAATAAAATTGCTATTGCACAGAACATTTATTATGATTTGTTACAGTTGGATATGCCTAAATCTGCAGCTTTCTCTCCAGTTTTGCTTGCTTTAGAGAATGATTTACTCCCTGTTGCTTGTTAACTGACAATTAACCACCTGCTTCAGGAAAGCTGACAGGTTATACAGGGTTCCAAAGTCTCATAAATATTTGTTTTCCAATCCCAATGCAGCCCCAGCAGTAATTTCACTATCTAAAACTGCTTTTGCTAAACAGATTACTGCTGCTGGCTTCTTCTGCTACCTCATCTTTCAGCAGGATTTTTAAATTGTCAAACTCATGTTTACTGTTTTCTTTTAAGAACATGCAAAAGTTAATGGCTAACCTTCCTTCTACTGAGGTTAAAAAAAATTGAACGCCTCTTTAGCATTTACTTTTCATTTTACTAAGCATGTTTTAAAGTATGCTTATGATGCTGTTGATTCTTCCTCCAGAGCTGCTGCTTCTGGGTCATTTTGGCTTTATTCTCAGAACTTTCTTGAAGATGGTAAAATTGAAATGTTAAATTCTTGGTTAGACAAGGCAGCTCTCCACTATCAATTTTTGTTGAAAAAAACTTACATACACCTCTAGATAAATGTGACGCAGTCTTAAAAGATACTAAGTCCTTTTTATCTAAACTGTTTGATAAATTATCTACTTTGTCTATAGGATCAAAAGCTTTGGTAAAGCCAATGAAGAGAGCTCCTGTAAGGTTTCATTTATCAATGGTGAGAAGGATCCCATCTGTAAGTGACCATAGTGCTGTCCTTGTGCCCCAGCCAGCTCAGAATCCATGCTGTTTAAGAGTGAGGAGATGGTGCTGTTGGATGTAAGAGGACAGTTAGTTGTAGTTGTAGATTACTTTTTCAAATATTTTCTCAAGTGTAGGGAGAATGGAGATAGGGTGGAAGTGGGAAGTATTTTCTGGCTGAGTCTGTTTGAGAAGGTGTTATGCCCCTGCACTGGCCCAGTAATCATGAAGCCTCAATCCTCACCACTGGCAACAGTGAGGAATGTACACAATGGGAGGATGACAAGTATACACATAATAAAGTACAGTTTCTCTTAAGAGCACACAGAGATCACAATCAGTCTGGGGGCCTGTTTCTCCCTCTTTCTCCAGATCCCCAATAAGACTTCACACTGGCACAGCTGTAGGGTTAAGATCTCAGCTGAGGGGTCAAGCCAAGACCCCCAGCACCCTCTCTGTCCAACCAGTACTTTGTGTCCCTGCCCAAGTAGCTGACATACACACTGTGAGATTTGATTTACTCACACACACACACACACACACACACACACACACACACACACACACACACACACACACACACACACACACACACAGCTGGGGAAGGCTGGCACAGATTTACTAGCTATGCCCCCTTTTGCCCAGACTATAAGGTAGTTGTCACTGCCACCAACCCCTACTTATCAGCTACTTAAAAGCCCTTACAAAGGGTGACCAATTCTTTTGTGTAATGTTACTATGATCCAAATAGTAAGTGTGACCAAGACTAAGGCTATTTAGGAGTGGCCTGTACAGTGTCACCAAATACATATGCAAGTACTGTAAGAGCTTAAATATGTCTCACAAATATCAGCCACAAAGATATGTTTTAAATATATTTAATTATAAATAAAATAACAAAATAATAATCAACACAGTAACTGCAGAGTTCAGAATCACAGGAAATATTTTAAAACAACATTGCAGGACAGTCTCAAATAAATACATAAACTAACCTTTACTATATTCCTATCTATACTTAAAAGATACTATGCCCTAAATAACTTGCTTACAGAGCAAGGCAAATGCAGATGATGATGAATGGATGTTTCTAGGTCCAAGACAAGATACAAAATGCCCAGTCTCTCTCTCTTTGAGAGACTTCTTAAATTAATATCACATATTACTGCTGGGTTAGCCTGGATGACATCACTCTTTGTCACCTGCCGTCAGTTCCCAGGCTAACAGATACCAACAGAATTTTATCATCTCTGTGTGAGAAGTAAACATCTCTCAGATGTGCAGCTGCTAGGAAGCAATAAAACACTTTACATTTTAAACCTAAGACAATAAAAAAACTTCTAGCTCTAGACATTGTGTCTGCTTGCTGAATTGAAACTGAGAGATAACACAATCATAAAACACTTTGATTTCAACTTATCTTCTTGAAGTTTTGCAAGTTAACTCTGTATGTTTCAGCTTCCAGTATTAAAACATAGATTTGCACAGGTATATAGTTTATATACATTTTGTTCTTTTCCAGTAGGGTACACTGTGGTTACATTCCTGAAGCACAGTACATAATATACAGTTCACTTTCATTTGTAAGACAAGTATATGAATCATATTAATATTCACAAATGACATATGATAATTTACAAAATTCCAGATAGCTGGACTTGCATTGTTACAAGAGGTTTGACAAGAGAAGTTTTCCATATATCTGGCATTGTATTTTGGATTAAGTAGAGGTTAGAAATATGGAGAAGAGGTGTGATAAGGTAGTCTTTGCAGAGTGATATAAACCAAGGGAGTAGGTCATCTGCCCCAGTTGGTACATTCAAGGGTATGTTTTCAAGTAGGAGGTAAAAGTCTTTGTTAGTAATTTTCTTAGAATAGAAAAGGGGGATAAAAGTAGGGAGGCCAGGTGAGTTGGGGAGAGGAAGAGATTGCAGTACAAGGGAGGTGGCTAAATTCTTTGAGAAAGTCAGAGTTTGAGAGTTGGCCCTGAGCGGTCTGAATAGTGATGCGGCAGGAGGTGGGATCTGTGGATTTTTGGCCTGTAATAAGATTTACTTCCTGCCAGAAATGTTTGGTTTTGCTTAGTATAGTAAGTTGTTTGCTTTTGAAATACATTGTTTTGTGCCTCTGTATGGTTTGCTTACCTAGGTTACATAGAAAGTTAAAGGTAGTATGATTTTCTGGTGAGGAGTTTTGTCTCCATGAAGACCTCACATTGTCCCTAAATCTGATTAGAGCTTTCAGTTCAGTAGTCAGCTTAGTTAGTTGTATTTGAAAAGGCACTGTGACAGAGGAAAGAATTTGTCTTGAAGTTGAAGGACAGTATGTGTAAGAGCTGTGGTAGCTGAGTTGGGGTTGTGTAAGTTGGTAACAAGAGACTGGCCAAAAATTGCTAGGTGTTTTATGAAGTTTTCTGTGTTAATGATGGATCTGGGTCTGAAGTTAGCTAATTTGGGGGACAGTTTTGGTGACTGGTGGATAATTCAGAAGGTTATTGGGGTGTGGTCACAGAATGAAGGTGGAAGAAAAAATATATATTGGAGATGATGGGGGGAGTTGTTAATGATCTGCAGATCCAGGAGGGAGTGGTTGTTGGTTCCAAGGTTTGGATGGGCAGCATTGTTTTCAAACTGTATAAGGTTGATATTGGCTAGGAATTTGGCAATGCCATTTCTCAAGGAACCCAGGTAGTTAAAGTTAAAATCACCTTTAATTACAATAGTATTATAGTTGTTGGCAGCTGAGGTGATAGCAAGAATAAGGAATTTAAATTTGTTAAGAGAGGATGAAGGAAAAAGGTAAGCAACTTATATTAGATGACAACTGCTCTTCCAGCAGGGAAGTTTTAGAAGGACCCATTTGGGTTCAATATCTGATGAGGCATTTGCTTGAGCAATGATACTTGATTTAAGGTGTTTTTTATAAAGAATGAGAGTGCCCCCACCTTGTCTATTACCAGATGTTGTGTATTAGAGGTATTAATCAGAGGGAAGTAAATGCTGAAAATTAGGGTTATTTGGCTTCAGCAATGTTTCAGTTGCAGCTGTGATATCAATTGAGTGGGCTGTAAGGAAGGTGTTTATCTGGTCAGGTTTACTGGAGATGTTTTGGGCATTAATTAATGCACAGAAGAGGGTGGAAGTGTTGAGAAAAATTCTGGGTGTTGTGTGCTAGGATGGACCAGGACTGGATTCAATGTTGGATCTGAGGAGGAGGAGTGTAAGCAGGATAGGGGTGAATTTACAGAGGTGTTTAGGAAGTTTGAGGTGGGATTGTTGGGGTTTGGTAGGTTTGGAAGAGATGATGTAAAGGGTGTTTGAATGGTAGGTGGAGAATGGAGAGCGTAGAAGAGTGGGGAAGGTATTGGGGTTCAAGCCAGTTACTGGAGCTTTGCATAGGCTAGTGACAGGTAGTTTGAGAGAAAAGTTAGTGGGTTAAAGAAAGGAGGAGTATGATGGTGAGATGGAGAAGCATTGTGGAGGGCACATGTAGAAAGGGAGCTTTAAAAGTAAGTGACAGGAATCTGTGGTGATGGGACAGGACTAGAGAGTGTATATGAAAAGGTGAAAAAGTTAAGAAGGATGTGTTGTTTGTTAGTAGATTTAGTTAAGAGTGGATGTGGATGAAACTGTATGGATGTTTAGAGCAAGAATGCATCACATTAAGGTGGTTTGGGAAGTGGTATTTAGGTTTAGTGAAGTTGTGCGCACCTATAATGGGTGGTCAGAAGTGGGTGTGAGAAGGGTGGAGATGGTGATGTATAAACTGGAGAGCCTGGAGGGTGGCTGGGGATTTGGGTTGGAAGGGGAGCAAAGCAGGACACACCTCCCCCCAGCTAGAATCATTCTAGGAAGGTAAGCACGATGGATGTAGGGGATATAGAGTTCAAACAGCCCAAGCTCAGTAGTGGTTAGACAAAAAGAAAACTCATCAGACGAGCTACTCTGCCAATTTTATAACCAGATTAGCATAGTAATGGACCTAGGAGTAGTTGTTGGTGTGACCTTCTTGGACTTAGTGAAAGCATTTGATACACTGTCCCACACTTCAATACATCCATAATAAAATATAGATATAATCCATATTTAGTGAAGTGGATTGATAACTGTCTGGTTGGAAGAACACAGTGTGTCATCATACAAGGAGGTCAGTCTAAGTATTTGCCTACCCATCTTGGTATTCTCCAGGCTTCGGTACTAGGACCCTGTTTGTTCAACCTAGTGTGCCACAACACCTTTGGATAATTTTTGTTGGATTAATAAGGGTTGCAGATAACTTTTTTTGTTGTAACTGAGAAAAATTTGAATACTGCTAAGATACTTGTAAACATTGCAATCTGGTCATTTAATATGGGATAACATTTTAATATAAACAAATGGTAAATAATGTATTTTGGAAAACCCACCATAAAATATCCACATAACTTACTGGATCAAACTGAGAAGCTGTGCAAGATTGTATGGGGGTTGTCATAATAGTTAAGGTATTCACCTCACAGCCACAAGGTACAGGGTTTGATTCTCATCCTTGAGGGAAATTGGCTAGGCTTAAAATGGCCCACAAGGGCAGCTAACCTAGTACTTAACTATGAACCATAAAGATTTTAGGATGACAATGTCCTTAAATTTTTTATTCAGAAAACATGTTAACGTCACAAGAAATAAGGTTATGAGACACTTGGGACTCACGTTAAAAACAATTTCATTAAGTGATGATTGTAATCTGATAATGCTTTACAAATCTTATGTGAGGCCCATTTAAGAATATAATAATTCATTCTGTAACTGTACTATAGTCATCTACAAAAACATGCATCTGGCCAATGGAAATTCACAAAACTCATCCCTGCAGTTAAAAATCTGAGTTACTTTGAAAGATGCAAACATTTAAACCTGCCTTCAGTTCACTAGTGATACTACTGAGGCAAAACAATTATAGCTTATAAAGCTTTTAAGCATGAACTACAACAGTTACCATTACATTTAAAGAGACTGGAGCATAATAATTCCACAAAGCAGCTGAGGTGACATTTAAACACACTTGTATGCTCTACACAGAGTCCCATAACCTATTTAGACAAACTTGGGAGATGGCGGTATGGTGGTTGGAGGTGTTATTGTAAAAGCATGTTAAAAATATTAAATGATAACTTTTTGTCTGTAACCCTTTAAAACATTCATCACCTGTTCTTGGCACTGTGTGAGGGACACAGGACACTTACAGCATCTGCATACTATACAACATACATCAGTCACCAACATGCAATGTACAGAGAACAGTTCATAGCACTCAACTGCCAAGATGTTCACAGACTGTCCAGATTTTTGCTCATATTTTTGGTCTGTTCCTCATAAAATTTGTGGGTTTTTTTCTGGATTTTTGTGGCAAATCAGTAAGGACTGAATTCGACAGACATTTGAGTTTCAGTCTTGATATCCTTCAGAAAATGCATGGTAATGCAAAGCTTTTTGTGCTAGCATAGTTCTACGTTTATAAGAGCAATGTTTAAAATTTGTCCCTGTTTCTGGAGCTTTGTTCCCCCATTATTTCTGGGTCAGTCCAGATTTTTTGTGATAAGAGGTCTGAGCTGTAGTTTTTATCATGTGTTGAACCAAAATAATAGCTACTGTTTGGCACTGTAGTGTACATGGAACCAAAAATACCTGTCAGCAATGTGACACATGGTAAATCTTATGACTTTGGTAGACAGTAAGGTGAATTGCAAGTGGGCAAGGTGCATTATACATGAAGAGGAAGACCTTAACCAGGTACATAAAAGCCTACAGTGCTGTTCTCCTCCACATCGCTTCTCCCCATCTCCTCTTCTCCATTTTATAACATGATCAGACAAGTGGCAGTCATCATAGTTGTTTCAGCTGTTCTGCCATTGACCTGTTACTGACATCTTATCTTATTCTCTCGGCCTCTCTTTTGGGCATATTTCCTACATGCAATGAAGTTACTGCACATACGAAGGCTAAATTTGCCGTATGAAAGTGTTTGACTTGCCTCTGATATTATTTTACACCAGTGAATTTCAAATGTGTCAAGGTATGTGGTGGTTGCAGATTCTGTTTTGCCTAGAGGCATCTGTTTTGTGACTCCAAACCAAAATACCTAATTGCTGTAGTACAGTAGGTTCTTGGTAATCTTTTGAATTAGGGCCTAGCTTGTCTATGTAAATTCTAGTTTAAATAGGTTATTTTAACTCAGGAGACTTAGGTTGCTTGGTGGAGATAAACTGAATAGCTATGTAGACCACCAGAAATTCAAATTACATTTTATTTTAATAAGCGTGCTTTGATAATATGATTAATTTTAATGAAAATCTTTAAACAGTGTAGTATTATACCTTTAACCCAACAGAATATGCAGCTGCAGATAGTAACAGTGGATGTTCAAGACAGAATAATATAAAACATTTTGCTAGTGGCACTACTGATGTAAATGCTATATTGGGTACCTACCATCTGAAATGTAACTAAGGCAGGGTAAAGGGAGTGCTGCCCTGGCTGCAAGATGTTAGTGGGGTGCGATCAGCAATCAGCAGATGCCAGTGGTGTGGTTCCAGGATTCAGAAGTGAAGTGGATGTAGCTGAAGCACTGAACACTTAGTTCATGGTAATTTAAATTGGAAAGTCATTTTTAGCAGTTTCTTTGTTTTTTTTTTTACTCAAGTCTGAAACAACCTTTTGTTTTTAGTCCTCAGATTTGACGTGATTTTTTTTTTGGCACCTCAGCTTTTGGGGTGGGATTATTCAGCCTTCATGGAACCAAAAATCATTGTAGAGTATGATTTACCATACAGAGTGTAACCGACATTTATTCACTTTCAGATGCGGACTTTATCTTGCTCAAGATCATTGGCCATTGGTCGAGCTGGAGCCTATCACAGCATGTATTTGGTGCAATTAAAGAGAACCAATCCTAAAATGGATGTTCATCCATTGCAGGCATCATGCATGCACTCGTACATGGTATGTTTACCAGTGGCTAGTTTAGGAGATCACCAGATGTTCTTCGTGTTTCACTGTTGCAGTCATTACATTTGGGTAATCTGCTGGCAGGTTGCCCTCAGTCTGCTTGAATTCCAAAGTCTTGGGTCCTGCATCGGTTGCTGTCTCCTCTTCCATGACATCAGGTCATCAGGGGTATAAAACAAGCAGCTGATGCCATTTTCTTTAGTCTTTCTTGCCGCGCAGTGCCCGAAGCAGAAGCAGTTCGCAAGTGCCAGTTGGCCGACTCCTGAAATTCGTTCGAATTTCAGAACCGAAGTCTTCACTAAAGCTAAGTACCCCGTTGGGGAAACTTTTTTTTCTTGCTCCATACCGATGTCAGATAAAGTTAATAATTGTATTACTTGTGGGAAGCAAATACCTCATAAGGATTTCCATTTATACTGTATTCCTTGCCTAGGCCCTGATCACAATGTGCCTGGCTGTCGGTTTTGTGCTAGATTTAACCAATGCACTATTAAGTGTCGGTATATTTTTGCCCAAAATATTTTGGAAACAGATTTAACTACCCTGAAATGTCGTCGGATAGCAATCTGACTACCGGAGTACACAAAAAATGCAAAGAAAAGGACAGAGACAGACCTTTGAGGTCCAAAACCGACGATGAAGGTTCTCCTAAGCCAGTCGCTGGTTCGCCGGTACTCAGTGAGGCACTTTCGCAGCCCCTGATACCTTCTACGTTTGAGTCATAGGCCCCTAGTGAGACCCATGTGGAGTCCGGCATGCCGCGAGATACTCAAAGTATTGTACCCACGGATGTCTCTCCCTTGGATGGGTCCGGAGCTGCTGAGCAGGCACCGGCTTCTGAGGGTGTATTCAGGCCTCAACATTTTTATATAAAACCGATGACAGTTGCAAAGCCGAAGACAAAAGCAACTTCTAAAGCTAAAAAATCGACACATGAGCCATGTGCACAGGCCGCTATGCCTAAAAAACAGATTATCAAAATGGCTGAAGACCTTATTACTTTGATCAGGGGTTCCCAACCCCCTCCTGATAAGAGGCCTAGGCAAGACACTGATTATGAATCTTCAGATCAGGTTTCTATTTCTTCTGATTCCTCTTTTGATCAGGAATTATCTATACCTCCCTATGAGGATTCTGATGCAGAGGAATCTATCCCATCTGCATCACCTCCTGAGGATTATTCATTTGGAGAAACCTTGCATACTTTGAGGGAGCATTTTCACTGGGAGAGTCAAGATTTCTCAGAATCAAAAAAGAGGCTCAGGGATTTCCTTCTTCTCCCTCAGCACAGGCATTTAGCCATACCCCCTGTTTTAGACATTGTGGATGATGTGTTTTCGGAGTCAAGCTTGACTCCTGACTCCTTACCTCCGGCTCCCAGCAAGCCTGACAGATATTACAGGGTCCCTGACTCACATACATTTTTATTTAGAAATCCTGCTGCTGACCCTGAAACTATTTCACAGGGTCCAAAGGGAGTTAAGGCCTCAACAGCAAAAAATCCTACCCCCTCTGACAGAGATTCAAGGGCACTGGATAGATGGGGAAAGAAGGTTCATACATCTGCAACCTTGGCAGTTAGGGCCTTAAACTGCCAGTTTCATATGCTCAAGTATCAACAACATGTTATGGGATTGCTGAAACAGAAAATGATGTTAATTTCTGAATGTGAAGAAAATAAAGAATTGCAGGAATTATTGCATGCAGCTGAACAAGTTGGAAAGCATACTTTGCAATGTGGTTTTGATTCCTTAAAGGCCTCCTGCAGGGCCGCAGCTACTGGATCTGTGATTAGGAGGCATGCCTGGCCAAAAGAGCAAAATTTGCCTGATCATGTTAAAGCTAAATTACTGGATGCACCTTTACAGCATGATACTCTTTTGGTATTAAGGCAGAAGAGGTTTTAAAGAAAATGGAAGACAAAGCTAAGTCTATGCAAACTGTAAAAGACTTCTTACAAGTGCAGCCACCAAGATTCTGTAGACACTGGCCTACAAAACATTTGGTCCTTTCCTGTGTCCGACAGATCTCAAAGGGGCAAATCCAGATGCCCTAAAGGTTCCAGATACCAGGCACAAGATTCTTACTGGTCAAAGCAATGGGGTGCTTCTACCTCCAAATCTGGAGGAGATAAAGTGCAACCCTACAGAATACAGTCCCAATGACTTCCCTCTGCCTTCACCAAATATTTACCTGTTGGCAGCACCCTTATAGGGAAAATTAGCACTTTTTGCTCAAAATTGGCAGTTAATAACCCAGGAGAAGTGGGTGCTAAACATAGTATCACAGGGATACAGATTCCATTTCCATACTCTGCCAATGGCAAATGGTTGGATGGATCTGCCAAAAAATCAATGGGCAGAGGCACAGAAACAGGTTACATCCCTCATGGATATGGGGGCTATTCAGCCAGTACCAGAACAGGAAAAAGGACAAGGTTTTTACTCAAGACTGTTCTTGGTACTCAGAAAGGACAAGGCCTGGTGGCCAATACTGGATTTATCAATTTTGAACACATTCCTGGACATTCCAAAATTCAAAATGCTGACTTTGCAGCAGCTTCTGCCCATGCTGGGCAAGAATGCTTGACTGGTGACATTAGACCTAAAAGAGGCATACCTGCTTGTCCCAATAAGGGAATTGTGCAGAAGATACCTCCGTTTCAAGGCTGGCTTAATGCATTACCAATTCTCTGCACTGCCCTTTGGCTTATCTACTGCGCCCAGGGTCTTTGCAAAGTGCCTGGCACCAGTAATTGTTTTTTGCAGACAAAGAAGTATACAAATATATCCTTACTTGGATGACTGTCTCATTCAAGCAGAGAACAAGGACATTCTTCTTCAGCACCTGGCATTTGTGAAAAGGCTTCTAACATGCCTAGGGTACACAATAAACGAAAATAAATCACAACTGGTACCCTCTCAAAAGATAACATTCCTGGGTGCAAGCTTGAATACAACTGCCCAGATGGCTTTCCTCATGCCAGACAAACAAAGGCAACAGACTACTTACTTCAAACTGATGGAAACAAAAACCCAGTTATCTGCAAGACAAACTCTGCAGGCTTTGGGCTTCATGGTATCCTGCATCCTACGGATTCCATATGCAAGACTGCATATGAGGAAACTTCAGTGGTACCTAAAAAGTTTATGGAGTCAGCATTGTCACAATCTGGAAACAATGATTCCTCTCATTCCCTGCCTACAACAGGAGTTTCTATGGTGGGCAAAGGCATGTCACCAAAACATGGGACGGGCCTTCACTCTACCCCCTGCCAGCCAAACCTTAACAATAGATGCATCAGATTATGCATGGGGGGCCCACCTGGTAGGAAGATGCATTCAGGGCATGTGGACCCCAAAACAAATGCATCTGCATATCAACCAAAAAGAGATGTTAGCTGTTCAAAATGCCCTGACAGCCTTCAAGGACTTACTTCATCCAGGAAAACTACTGATAAAGACGGACAACACCACGGTTATGTGGTATATAAACAAGCAGGGGGGCACGCACTCATACCCCCTTTGAGGATTAGCCATGGCACTGTGGGACACAGCTTTGACTTACCAAGTACATCTTCAAGCTCAATTCCTGCCAGGAAAACAAAATACTCTGGCAGACGATTTAAGCAGAAACCTTATGGACCCTCACGAGTGGAAACTAGATCCACAAGTCTTCAGCATGATAACAAAGAAATGGGGGAGCCCGGACATAGATCTATTTGCCTCCCCTCAAAATTATCAATTGAAAAAATTCTGCACAAGGACTTATCACAGACAAGCATGGAAAATGGACACCCTATCCTTCAGTTGGAAAAACCTATCAGTTTACGCCTTTCCTCCTCTGCCTCTTCTTCCCAAGGTCCTACTAAAAGTCAGACAAGAGAAACCAAAGATGATACTAATTGCCCCAGACTGGCCCCGCCAATACTGGTACCCAATCCTAAGGAACTTGTCTCAATACCCAGCTTGGACCTTACCTCAAATACCTCAATTACTGTCCCAGCAAAACAATCAGATCCTGCACAATCAGCTCCAAACACTGAACCTGGCAGCATGGATGATCATGTAGTTATGCAAACAACACCTCTCAGTAAAGCTGTGATGGATGTCATTTTGGAAGCCAGAAGGCCAAGTACTAGAAAATCTTATGCTGATAAATGGAAGAGATTCTGTGCTTGGAATCAAGCACAAGGAACTGATACAGCAGAACCAGATATTCTTCAGATATTACAATACTTGACTGAGATGCTTGACAAAGGCCTATCTTTCTCATCAATAAAAATCCATGCCTCTGCCATTTCAGCTCATTACAATACAGAGCTGCCAATCTTTTCTCATCCTTTACTAAAGCAGTACCTTAGAGGAGCCAAAAATGTAAGGCCTCCCAGAAGATCACCAATACCTGCATGGGACCTCAATTATGTGTTGGAGAAGCTCACCCTGCCTCCATTTGAACCGGCTGCTACTGCAGATATAAAGTTCTTATCATGGAAAACAGCTCTGCTCCTAGCAATTACTTCAGCAAGAAGAGTCTCAGAGTTACAGGTCCTCATAGCTGTAGAGTCTTTTATCATATTCTACCCAGACAGGGTGTCTCTGAGGACCAATCCTTTATTTATGCCTAAGGTGGTTTCCAATGTGGCTCTTAACCAAACTATTTATCTGCCAACCTTTTATCCAAATCCGCAGAATAAGGGGGAGAGAATTCTGCATTCCTTGGATGTACACAGACAGCTAAGATTCTACTTGAGCAGGACTAAAGCTCTAAGAAAAAACGAGCAATTACTAGTGACATATGCTGCAGGATCAGAAGGAAAGGCTATTTCAAAGCAGACTATTTCAAAGTGGATAAGCCACTGCATTCGTTTATGCTACTTACACCATAGCAAACCTGTGCCCAAGGGCATTAGGTCTCATTCCACCAGAGTTGCAGCTACATCAGCAGCCTTTCTCGGAGGAGTACCAGCCAAAGACATTCTAGAGGCTGCTACTTGGAGTTCTGTTCACACCTTTACAAAGCATTATAATTTGCCTCTCTACTCTAAGTCCAGGGCAGGCTTTGCCACTGCAGTTCTGCAGGGCCTTATAGCTGCCTCTAATGCTGTTTAGCTCCAGCCTCCCATCCATAGCTTTGGGATTCTACCCAAATGTAATGACTGCAACAGTGAAACATGAAGAACATAGTACAGTTGTGTACACTTACCATAAATGTAGATGTTCGAGTGTATTCACTGTTGCAGTCCAGATTACCCACCCGCCACCCCCCTTTCATTCTGGAGTTTATCTTTTATTCTCTATCTTCTACAACCTATGTGGTGTATTCGCTTGTAGATGAAGGTAAAGTTTGTATTGATGCATGTATATATAGTTTTTATATATATATCTATATCTATATATATATATATATATATATATATATATATATATATATATATATATATTTGCTACCTTTTTGGGGGCACCTGACATATGGGGCAAGAAAAACTAAAGACAATGGCGTTGGCTGCTTGTTTTATACCCCTGATGACCTGACGTCATGGAAGAGGAGACAGCAACCGATGCAGGAACCAAGACTTTGGAATTCAGGCCGACTGAGGGCAACCTGCCAGCAGATTACCCAAATGGAATGACTGCAACAGTGAATATACTTGAACATCTACATTTATGGTAAGTGTACACAACTGTACTTTATCTAATGTTGGTCTTTTGCATGCTTGAGAAAACCAGAGCACGTGGTGAAAACCCACATTGGCACAGGAAGGCCATGCAAGCACCACACAGAATACATCCCAGATAGGATCCAAACTGGATAATCAAGATGTGTGAGGCAGCAAAGATGATCATGGAACCACCATGCCATCCTGCTCTGGTACATATCCCATAAATGAAAGGGGTCTGAATTTCAGAAGGATTAACTTTACAAAGTTATAGACATGATTCTGAGATGTCATAATAAGACGTTATGTTCTTACCATAACGTTCCATGTTAGCTGTCTTCTTCTCGCCTTCTTTCTTGCTGGATGGGTTCGGAGCCGATCCTCGGCTCCGACTCGGCCTATACTATAGCTCGAGAGCTATTTTTACTGGCTCGAGGCAGCCCTATAACCCACAATACCATGCGCTAACTCCCCAGATCTCGTTTGGAAGCTAAGACATAGTATAAATATAATATCATAATATCATAATCCTCATTTGCAAGTACGGGCTCCCTGCTAGTAACATTAAGGATACTGGGAAACCGTAACATGTTATATCTCCAGAAATGGAAGGACTCAGAGACCTGAAGTCTATCCAGGCTAGGAGGCAGGAGGAGGGCGAAGAAAGAAGGCGAGAAGAAGACAACTAACATAGAACGTTATGGTAAGAACATAACTTCTTAATGTTAAGTTGTCATTCTCGCCTTCATTCTTGCTGGATGGGACAGCGTCCCTAGCATTTTAGTCCTGGGTGGCTCAATGGAACAGACTCCTGAGTACGGTGGAATCAAAGTTAGCTCTATTTCTGGAGGCTATATCAAGTTTGTAATGGGCAATAAAGGTATGTTTGGAAGCCCATGTAGCTGCTGCACATATGGCATCTAGTGGTAACCTTGCTTGAAATGCCGTTGATGTTGATAGTGCCCTGGTTGAATGAGCCTTAGGCCTAGACGGAAGTTGCCTGTGTCTCAGCTCATAGACAAAGGTAATAATAGATGTCAACCATCTGGAAAGAGTAACCTTCGATACCGGAAGCCCTTTCTTTCCTGCAGCATAAGAGAGAAAGAGCTGGTCTGACTTTCTGAGTTGTTTTGTCCTGTCTAGATAATACCATAATTGGCGATGAACATCTAATGAATGTAATTTCTGTTCAGCCCTGTTGGTATAGTCTGGGAAGAAGACAGGCAAGTCAATGGAGTGGTTTAGATTTGTTTCCGAGGACACTTTCGGTAGGAAGGAAGGGTTTGTCCTGAGAGTTACCCTGTCTTTGTGAAAGACCAAATAAGGGGGACGGACAGACAAAGCTTGATGTTCCGATACCCTTCTGGCAGATGTTATGGCTACTAAAAACAAGAGTTTTCCAAGAAAGAAGCTTGAGGGAGCAAGAAGCTGCAGGTTCAAAAGGAGGCAGAATCAATGAGGTTAGAACTAAATTCAAATCCCATTGTGGAGGTGGATCTTTAACTGGAGGTCTAAGCAAAAAGATGCCCTTGAGGAAGGCTTTACAAAGTTTGTGGGACATAATATTTGCTTCTGAGAGCCCAACATGAAAATTAGCAATGGCCGCTAATTATACCCTGATAGTGGCCGACGATGACCCTGAATGAAAAAGCTCCGCCAGAAAATCTAGAACCTTATGAATGGGTGCATGGAAAGGATCTAGGGACTTAGTTTGTGCCCAATGCGAAAAACGCTTCCATTTACTCACATACGTCTTCCTAGTATTGGACTTATGGGAAGCCAGAATGATATCACGAACAGGAGGAGAAATAAGGGGAAGCCTGGCTAAGGCTGGAAGTGGAGCAACCAAGCTGTGAGGTTGAGGGAATGAAGAGACTGATGCAGCTTGCCCGTGAGATGGGTCAACAGATCCAGAAGGGGTTCCAGATGCCAAGGCTGATCCAGTAGGTAACTGTGCAGAAACGGAAACCATACTTGTCGAGGCCAAAATGGGGCAATGAGGATCATTTTGGATCTCAATGCGGTTGCTTTCTGAATTAATTGCAGGATCAATGGCAAGGGAGGAAAGGCATATAGAAGACTCCGGGGCCAATCGTGAACAATAGCGTCTCTGGGGGGATGGCCTGGTAGAGGAAAGAGTGTGAAGAAGTCGAGGCACTTGCTGTTTTGAGGAGTTGCGAAAAGATCACAGCAAGGCTGGCCCCACTTCTGAAATATTCTGTCTGCTACCACTTGATTTAGAGACCACTCGTGAGGCATGAGGATAGTTCTGCTCAATTTGTCCGCTATGACGTTGGACTTCCCGGGGATATGCGTTGCTATCAGAAACCGTTGAGAGGAAATCGCCCATTGCCAAAGTCTGAGTACTTCTCGACATAGGGGGTAGGACTTTGTTCCGCCCTGCTTGTTTATGTACCACACTACAGACATATTGTCCATTTGAATTGCTATAGTCCCTGTGGGAAGAGAGCTCTGAAGGGCTTGCAACTTCAAAAGCACCGCCCTCATCTCCAGGACATTTATGTGCAGGTGGCGTTCTGATTGTTGCCATGTGCCCTGAACCATCCTGCCCTGATAATGCCCCCCCCACCCGATCAGGGAGGCATCTGTTGTCACCGTGGCAACTGAGGGGGGAAAACAAAGGGTCTGCCCTGAAAAAGCTGAGGGGGAACCATCCACCAGGAGAGATAATTCTTGCAAGAAGGGGTTATCAAAATATTGTGAGTCATTGGTAGCTGTTGAAAGGACCACTGAGAAAACAGCATCCACTGAAGGAGCCTCATGTGGAAGCAGGCTAATGGGAGTAGAAGAATCGCCGCTGCCATGAGGCCTAACGCTTTCAATACTAGCTTGACTTGAACTCTGTTGGGCAGAAACAGGGACTGAACATTCCGCCTTATGTCTGACACTCTCTGAGGTGGTAATGTTGCAGACATTTCTGTGGTGTTTGATACGGCGCCTATAAAGTTTATACATTGACAAGGCGACAAGGAGGACTTTGCAAAATTTATAGAAATACCTAGGCTGTTGCAAAGTTGAATAGTGTAATCCCTGGCCATTATAAGATGCTGCTTGGTGGTAGCGGAAATGAGCCAGTCGTCTAGATATGGAAACACCTGGAATCCTTTTTGTCTCAGGTGAGCCATGACCACTGCCAAGCATTTGGTGAACACCGGGGCTGTGGTGAGACCAAAGGGCAGGGTTCTGAATTGATAATGACTGGCTCCCAGCCGGAAGCGGAGAAACCTCCTGGAGTGCCTGTGTATCTTTATATGATAGTACGCATCCTGGAGGTCTAAGGAGCACATCCAGTTGTCTCTGCCCAAAAAGGGTAGAATAGACTGCAGTGTTACCATCCGAAATTTTGTCTTTTGTACAGAGTTGTTCAATCTGCTGAGATCCAAAATGGGTCTCCAGTCTCCAGTCTTTTTTGGTACCAAAAAGAATCTGGAGTAGATTCCGGATCCTAGCTGATCTGCTGGGACTGCCTGGATGACTCTTTTTGTTAACAGCTTTTTTATTTCTAGCTGAGCCTGACCCCTTTGTGCAGGTGGTACGTCTGGTAGGGGTCTTGGCGGTTGTACCGGAGGGGAAGTGAAGGGAATTTTGTAACCCTCGGATATGATCTTCTGTACCCATGTGTCTTGGGAGAGGGATTGCCAGGCTTCCGGGTACAGAGATAGTCTTCCCCCGACTTCCTCCGAAGCCGGACAGTCGGGCAGCTTCTCAGGGATGCTGAAAGGGCTGGTCAGGGAAAGATTCCCTGGAACCCTGGTTCTGTGGACCCCCTCTGCCCCTGGGGCGGCGTCTGTTATTATTCCCTCTCTGCCTCTAGGGGAAATTCACCACGTGCGGCAGGCGCGACTCCCTGTGGTTTGCGGAACCACATCTTTCCACCCCTCTGTCCCTTAGGATAAGGTCTAGAAGGTGGGGAAAAATGGACTCCCACGGCAGAGAGAGTCTTACCATCTTGCTCACATCTGGTGAGGGTATTCTTCACCTGAGGTCCAAACAATTCTGAACCATCAAAGGGGGTGTTGGTGAAGGATGCCTTGAAGGGATCAGCAAAGTTACAGAGTCGCATCCAAGCATGACGTCTCAACGCAACACCTGTGCCAGCGGCTCTACTCGCTCCATCGGCTGCGTAAGAGATAAGCCGCATGGAGGAGTTAACAATGGAGTTCAGGGTGGCCAGCTGGGAGTTTATCTTGTCCTGATACCCCGCAGCAGAAGGATCCTGTACCGTTTCACCCAGCTCTTTGAGCAGGTCTCTCTGAAGGCGGGTGAAATGACATAAATAATTCAGCGATCGCATAGTAAAGGTCGCTGAAGCAAATGTCCGCTTGCCGTACCTGTCCATGGTCCTGGACTCTTTGTTAGGAGGATGAACAGGTACAGAAGGATCAGCCAATTCCTTCTTAGTGGCTGCTGCTACCACCATAGTATCAACTGAAACGCCTTTGGTGAGAAAGGACTTGTCCTCTGGTGCAGAAATAAATTTAGAAGGCCTCCTAGGGGTAGGTTCCATTGAATCAGGAGCTGCCCACGCCTTTCTAGCCACTACCTCCATTAGTGGGTCGAAAGGGGGAGACACCCAGGAGGTGGAAGGGCGAGATCCAAAAGCGTCAAGGTAAACCGACTCGTCCTCGGAAGGTTTGAGAGTGGACCAATTTCCCCTCTGTTTTAGGATCTCTAGGATGTCTGAAAAAGAGACATCCTCAGAGGGGGATCTGGGGGAACCCTCCGACTCATCCAAGTCGGTGTCTGACGTGACAGACTCGGGGGAGTCTATGTGCTTCCTCTTGCACTTTCTTTTCCTAGGGGGTTCCCCTGAAACTTCAGGGGAGCCCTCGGAAGAGGAGGAGACACCCAAGGTGGGTACCCTATGCTTCGGATCTCTGCTGTCAGATATAGGAGGGTGGCCAGAGACCGCAACAGGCACTGTAGAGGGAGGAGCTGCAGAACTTAACCTTGGAGTGGACACTGGGTCCAGCATGCTCCTCATCACCTCGAAGGCTCCCCTATCAGATACCAAAGGCAGTCCCAGCTCCGAAGAGACCGGAACCGCCCCCGGCACTGACAGAGAAGGCTCTGAGAATGATGTCGGTGCCAAACTATCCAGAGCCGAAGCTCCGAGAGGAAGAGCAGGGTCAGACAAGGGTCCGATGCCACTCGCCCCCTCGGAGCCGACAATGGAGTCCCGGCGCCCGGACCTCTCCACGGACGGAACCAATGAAGAGGTCGGAGCCAACTACACCGGAGCCGAAGGTGGGAGTATCGGCTCCGACGTGGGTAAGGTTACGGTTCCGACAAACTCCAGCACCGAACTTGAGAGGTGAGTTGGAGGAGGAATGGATAATGGTACCGAAGGAGCCACAGTCTGATGAGATGGACTCTGGAGCATTTGGGCTAGTGCCTGAGATTTTATGAGCCTACTGACCACTCTCTCGATGTCATGGTCGGAGAGCCTAGATGACCTAGATGAGTGAGTCCTATGACTCCGCTCCGATAGGAGAGGGGATCTCGGAGCCGATCGGACGGAGTCTATCGAGGGGGATCTAGAGCGCTTGCATGCTGGGGTCGGCTCCGATGCTGGTTTCGGAGCGGATACCACTTTACCCACCTCGGATCCAGATGGCACTGATGTCGGAGCCATCTCGATAACGCCAGCCCTCAACTCAGAAGCTGGAGCCGAGGGTTTGGCGGTTTTTGAAGACTTCCCCGAGCCAGACTTGGACGGGGAGTCATCAGGCTTTAACAAGCCCCTTAGGATGAGCTTATTACGCCTCTCCTGCAGGACTCTTGAACTAAACCCGTGACAGACGGAACAAGAGTCCTGCAGGTGTAAAGGCCCCAAGCAATAGACACAAGAAGTGTGACCGTCTGTCAGACGCATTTTCTGACAGCACGAGTCACACTTCTTGAATCCCGAGACCTTAGTGTCTTTGGACATAGT
The DNA here is from genome assembly GCF_019279795.1 of Protopterus annectens. NCBI lineage: Eukaryota > Metazoa > Chordata > Ceratodontiformes > Protopteridae > Protopterus > Protopterus annectens. Next base: position 315,094,265 of record NC_056751.1, read on the forward strand.
CCTAACCACAGTAAACACAGTCAGTCCACACACACTCAACTTAAAATTAGGAAAGTTAAGGGAACTGACTAAAACCCACACACACAGACACTATAAGGGATGGGGAAACTAAGGTAAAGCCCGTAGGCCCAAAGATAAAAATTAACTAGAGAAGGGAAAAAGGGCTACAAAAAGGGTTGTATGAATAAGACAATTAGTAGGGACCTAAAGAAGGGTAACTAGCTGGAGAAACTACCTGAAAAATTAGTTAAATAGAATAAATCTCTTACTGACTTGAGCCGGTAAAAAAAGACAACCCCGCAGCGAAGCGGCAAACGAGATCTGGGGAGTTAGCGCATGGTATTGTGGGTTATAGGGCTGCCTCGAGCCGGTAAAAATAGCTCTCGAGCTATGGTATAGGCCGAGTCAGAGCCGAGGATCAGCTCTGAACCCATCCAGCAAGAATGAAGGCGAGAATGACAACTTAACATCAAGACTGAACTGGAGTAAGTGTAGAACGTCAAATCTGATGTTTAATTTTCTTTGATAGACCTTCATTTTTATAGGAATGAAAAAAATGTGATATGTTTATGTCACTACTATAACAGAATTTATATTCTCCAGGCAAAGCTGAACTCAAACATTTATCGCTCAGTAATGTAACACAGTGTTTCAAAATCAGCTGTCTGATTTATAAGAACTGCTACCAAAGGTGGTTGCAAACAAAATAATAAAATGCTTATATTCTTATCACAGTACTGTAGAAAATTGTCCCTTGGGATAGTTGTCATCCCTATCACATGCAGCATTCCTAAGTCACAGTTTATTAAAATGAGAGATGCTTATGCAGTTCTGAGTCTACTTATGAGTCAAGCACAGCTGCCTTAATTCATAGATTCAGACCTGGAGGAAGTTCACCATTCTCACTGTTGCAGTAGCCTATGGGTTGTATCCTGCCAAGGATACAGCAATCAACCAGCTTCCAAAAGCTTTTATCTCCTCCCACCCTGTCACTCTGGCTGCCTATAGGCTAAACCCATTTTGGAGGGGCTGTATAACAGCCAGAAACAATGTGACTAAAAATCTCCTGTACTTTCTTGCTTCCTGTCAGGCGGCTAATACCCGTTTAGGGAAACCTTCAATACTATTTTTCATGAATAGAAGTATTTTTCTTTGTGTATATATATATATATATATATATATATATATATATATATATATATTATTTTTTTTTGTCAGAATTGTGGCATATCACTTTAAGAATACCAGCTTTTCAGGAACCTTGATCAGATGTTCCTCAAATACCACTATTGAGCTCTAGGGATTGCTTTCTAGGCATTAAGTATCTGTTTATGCTTAAGGGGCTTATTTAACACTACTTTTATACAGATTTGTAAATGTTATTATTTGGGAAGTATATTTTATGGGTAGCTACTGTGCCTTGAATTAATGTTTATGTACACTTTTTGACAACCTACTGAATTCAACTTTGATTAGACAGTGCACTTTGGAGAAAGTAACCATTTTTTTTCAAATGAATTTGTTGTGTGCTGCTTGTGTAACTTTTATATTGGGGAACTATGTCTTTAGAAAGGTTGTGTACTGCTTGTGTAGACCAAGTGACAATTTACCTTCAAACTGACTCCCTCCAGTGTAGCTTATTGGCAATCAAGCTTCTTATTAATCTACAGCATGGATACTTAACCCTGGTCCTGCTGTTCCTTCTTTCAATGTACCTAAAAAGACAAAACAGTTGAAGCTTGAACCCTTGCCTTCAGCTCAGACTCAGTCAACGTCACAGCTGATGGTAGGTGACTCTTCAATGGCCATTGCTGTTTCCTCAGACCAACTACTGGTTTCTTCGAATCCCTGTGGTGTAGCCTTGCCAGCCACTGTGGACCAGGGTTCAGACAAGTCCTCTTCAGCTGCTCCAGTATCAGATGTGGTCATGGGAGAACCATCTATGTTAGGTACAGGAGACACCCCAGGAGGGTCTTCTTGGGGTAGCCATGGAAAGACATTTGCTTGTGATGATATGTCCTCCCCTTCTCGGTATTCCCCCAAGGATGTTCCTAAAAAAGAAACAGAAAGTTAATCATTCTGATAATAACTACTTGGTCTCACAGTGTAAAAATGTTGATTTTACGTTAGTCAAGAGTTTGCTGTAGACTAATACTGGATATCAAGCTTGTTCTCTTCCCTTATCTTCTACTCCCTTTGAGCGTGATGCTCTTTCTCATTTATTTATTTATTTGTCCTTGTTTACTGGGAAAGTCCGACTGGGTAATATCCATTTTCAGTGGAGGACAGGGGAGAAAACCTTCATTTGCTTACATTGCATAATACTAAGTTCCAGTTAAACACATAGTAGTTACATTTCTATTTACATTTAAACATATAGAGTCGTTGCATTTATACATTCTACAATTTTACAGAGACATAAGTTACTAAAGGAAAAACCCACATGCAACTTGGTGGATTGTACAGGCAGTAGTGATGTATAAAAATTGTTTTGCCATTTCAGTGAAAGTCTGAGATTATTTTGTTTAAGGAAGGTATTTGGAAAGGATTATATGGCAAGCACAAAGTTATAATCTGATGATGAGCATGTGCAGGACCAGGATTTGTTAAGATATTGTTTAAGCAGTGGTTTAAAACTAATGAATTTTTCAGAAAGTTTTATTTGTGTGGGGATACTATTTTGTGATTTTGATGTGGGAAAAGACCAGGTTATCTCACCAGAGGATTCCCTAGCACAAGACTCTGGCTGTCAAGACAGTAATCCTGAATTTGTACAAATGGAGATTTTCTTTTTCTCAGATAGGCTCTAGTTTAAATAATGTCATTTTGTGGGAACAGGTGGATGTTCCCCCTGATGTGGGCAGATTCTGGTGGCTCACTGTAGAGTGCAGATGATCCTCATTTTTCCTTATTTGGACAACTTTTGTACAGACTCTATTCCTAATTGTTAAGAGTCCTTAACAAAGGCATCTTCTCTCCGAAACCATCTGGGATTCCAGATAAATATGCAAAAATCCTCACTCACTCCATCTCACTGGATTGTGTTTCTAGTTTGCCTGATAGACACTATGATGCAAAAGGATTTTCCTTCTGCAAGAAAAAGTGGATTTGTATCTGGAAACCTTTCTGAACTTCTCTTGCCAGTCTCAAGCTGCTGTCAGAGAATTTGTCAGGATACTAGGCCTCGTGGCTTCTATGATTGTCATGATTCCCTTGACCAGACCAAACAGGAGAAAGACACAGTGGTACCTCAGAAACATGTGGACCCAGCATTGTCATCCCCTGAAGTTTCAAGTTCTGGCCTTGCCCTTCATAAAGTTAGAAATACATTGGTGGAGGGATCAGATGGATCACAATCCAGGTCTCCCCTTTTGTGTATCCACTCTGACAGAATCTATATTGTCCAATTCTTCAGATTTTGCTTGGGGCAGTTTTGAATGGGGCAAAAGTTTAAGGACTGTGGGACAATGCAGACTGATCAGATCACATCAGTATCAAAGAAATTTGCAGTGATTCATGCTATAAGGTAGTTACATCATGTTTGGGACGCAGGTCCTCTCCAGATTGTTACAGACAACACTACGGTGATGTGGTACATAAACATAAAAATGGAACACCAAGTCATACCAGCCAATTGGCAATAATAGCTTGTGAGTTACCTCTTCAGCACTTTTTAACTTCTTAGGCATCTTACATACCATCAGAGCAACTAATGGCAGACAAACTGAGCAGATCCTGGGCAGACCCTTATGAGTGGAAACTCAACTTAGAGGGCTTCCAAGAATTGATCCAGATGTGGGGAACACCTTAGGTAGACCTGTTTGCCTCCTTTCAAAGCAGACAACTAAACAGATTCTGTTCCAGGACTCCTTGCAAACAGGCCTGGAGAACGGATGCTCTTTCATTTTACTGGTGTGGGATGTTTCTATATGCATTTTCACCCTTTCCAGTGATGTCCAAGTAATTCTAAAGATTCAGAAAGACTCTCCAAAAATCATTGTGGTTACTCCTTTCTGGCCCAGGCAAAATTGGATTTCCCTTCTTATGGAATTGGCCATGGACAATTACCACAAGCTTCCTCAGAGACTGGATCTACTCACACAATACAAGTAGAGTTTTTTACACCCTGATATCAAACAACTTCAATTGACTGCCTGGATTATTCAATTTTGATACTTTTTAGGCACCTTTTTCAGAAGGACATGCAATAGGTACTGCATCAACAGTACATCAAGGAGACAAGGAAACCTGTTGTTAGAAAATCATACATTGATAAGTAAGAAATTTTCTAGTTGTTGCCTAGCTAATGACCAGGATTCATCACTGATTTTGTACCACTTACACCAAAAATACGAAAAAACAAAATGTAACTTTTTAAAGGCGAAAGGAATCGATAAGAGCCGGCAAATCAACTAAAACTGTTTTATTGTAAGCGCTTTCAGCTGAAAGTGCTTACAATAAAGCAGTTTTAGTTGATTTGTCGGCTCTTATCGATTCCTTTCGCCTTTAAAAAGTTACATTTTGATTTTGTACCACTGTTATTTGTGTGAATTACTATACTATGGCCTTTCTTATTGTGAAACAGTTTCTAAAAGGAGTTTTACATCTGAGATCTCCTCAGGCAGATGCCTTGTCCTTCAGATCTCAGTTTTGTGCTTGAAAAAATGACTCTGTCACCCTTTAAACCTGAATCTCTAGCTGACATGAGGTTCACCTCTTGCAAAACTGCTCTTCTTATTGCTCTGACATCTAAAAGGAGAGTATATGAGTCTTTTCTGATTTTGTAAAAGACAGGGTTACTCTGCACATAAACAACTCTTTCATGCCCAGCTTTGTTTCGGAGTTCCCAGTGAATCAGGCTATCAGTCTCCCTGTCTTCCATCCTGATCAAAAAAAAAACCAAGGTTGAAAAGATTCTAAATACTCTGTATGTGCATAAGCAGCTCAGTTACTAACTTGACAGAACAAGTCCTTCTGGAAAGCTAGTCAGCAATTCTGGAAATAAAAAACCTTTGTATAAAGAGACAAATTTCCAAGGGGTTGTCTTCTGTGATTGAGTTTTGTTACTCTCACCATGGCAAATCCATGCCAGGCTGTGTTAAGGCACATTCTACTATATATGGCATATTGGAAAGGGGTGGACTCTACATTCTAGGAGGTGCTTCTTGGGCTTTGTGTTTAGTTTGTTGTGGAAAGAAGTTACTTGGTCCTCTATTAATACATTCACAAACCATTACAAACTGGATTCCTTTTCCAGGTCCAAAGCTGGCTTTGCTAGAACTATTCTCAAGGAGCTCCTGGACACTCACCTTTCCCCCTCCTAGGTTAAATAAGCTATAGTGGTCTACCCCTAGGCAACTGCAGCAGTGAGAATGATGAACATAGTGTGGTTCTGTAGGTTTCACGTAACTATAAAAGTAAATGTTTGAATTCTTGTTTCAGTAACTGCAAATACCCAACACCCCCCCTTGTTGTACATAGTTCTAGTGAGATAGAAAGTTTAATGTTGTAATTTTTATCTTTACTCAGTTCAGGGTGAGGGTTTCCATGGTGGTACGGCAGTAGCGTTGTTACCTCACAGCAAGAGGTTCTCCCGTTCGATTCTCGGCTTGGCTTGGGAGTGCCTTCTGTGTGGAGTATGCATGTCCTCCCCGCGGTTGGGTAGCGTTCGAAAGACATGCGTGCGTAAATGGGCATTCCTTCTTTGAAGGTTGGGCGTCGAGCTGGCACCTCAGCGTTTCATAAAAATCTACTGCCAATCATTAGCGGACCGGAGTTCCGCTGCGGCAACCCCTTACCGGGAAAAAGCCGAAAGACAAACGACTCAGTTCAGGGTGAGCTCCCCTGCTGTTATTAGGGGCAAGAATATCCTAAAGATATTTAGTCACACTGGCTTTAATATAGCTCAATCCAAAAAAGGCTTAGTCTATAAACTGCCGGAGTGATAGCCTGAGAGGGGAATAAAAGTTTTTGGAAGCTGGCAAGTTGCTATATTCTTAGCAGGACACAACATAGGTTACTTATTGTTCAAAAGGTGTCAATATATAATGTGTTGCTGTATTAAGGCTTTTAGTGAAATAGAGTAATATGTAAAATTGCTCCTCATGTTGGGATGTTGTCTTTCTACTGCTCTGAGTTTTGTGCAGGGTTGTTGTGGAAAGAAGTTTAGAGGTGTAAGTGGTTTTGACTACCATTTTGTTAAAAAATTTCTCTTATTTTAGTTGGTGTAGCTGCTAAATTTGTTATAGTTAAACTGGGGGAGGTGCAAACGGGCTTCTCCCTACAAAAACACTTCATTTTTTGGTTTGCTTAGTGCTTTGATGTTTTGTGTTTCAGTGACATGTCCTTTTGGTTAGTTTACTTTGTCTTTTTTTTCCTTGGACTTTTTCATGCTCAGTATTGTATATATTCATTCTTAGCTTATATAATTGTCTCAGTGTACTGCCCTCTGGGGCATTTCACTGGCACATAGGAGACACCATAGGGGTGTCCTAGATAGCTGCAAGTCAACTTCTAGCAAAGTTCCTAGCAGTCATGTGCTACAATATCACAGGATCATTGGATCATATGAGGTTACTAGGCTAATGGCCCCAGAGCCCTTACAAGCCTAGCCAAGTACAACCCATGTTCCCAAGAGTGTCTGTTTCAAGCAAATACTAAAATCAGCACCTATTGCCCCATCCAGGAGGGACACACATGGAACCCCCGGGTTGAATTTTCAGCTAACCATCCAATTGTCCAAATTACGCTTAAACGGGGCCAACGACGGGCTTTGTTTAACATGAATAGGAAGCTTGTTCCAAAGTGTGGGGGGGGGGGCTACCTCTGTGAGACAAATCTGTCTCTCCAGCAAGTTCTGTTGCTGTCACATACCAGGATAAGGTCCTTTGAGCAAGTGAGCCGTGTGCCATTTGACTTGTGAATGTGCAGCATTTCCATTAAAGCTGGGTCAGAGATTGCTTTATATGTAAGACACAGGTCTCCTCTGAGCAGTTTGTATGATAGGATGTAAAGTGCTAATGATTTCAGTCTATAAGATAGATCTTGAAGACCCTGAATTTTCTTTGTAATGAACCTTTATGGTCTCTCCAATTGATACATACCAAAGGGAGTGTTGTACTCTATTATTGGCCTGATGAGGGAAGAGTACAGGGGGGGTTATAACCTCTTTTTTTTTAGAGGTAATGCCCTTACTTATGAGATGAGCAATATAAAATGCCCTTCTTATCATTGCGGAGACATGGTGATCAAAGGTCCATCAATATATCTGATTCCTAAGAATACCATGGGAATGGTAAACTGCTGTGGAACATTTCTATGCCATAACCAATCACCTTTATGTCTTTGGTAGTATAGATTGCACCAATATACCAATAAAATTCCACTCTGGTGAAGAAGGTGAACACCTCTGTAACTGAAAGGGGTGGACATCTCTCAGCTGTCAGGTAGTGAGCTCAGCAGGTGGCTATATTATAAATCTGGTATCAGTGTACTCCAGCAGTGTACATGACACCTACATAGGGAGGGACAGTGCCCTATGGGTAAATTAGTTGGAGGCATAGATATGGAAAGACACCTAGAAGATCTGTATCCTAATGTGTGAATCTGCAACACTGTAACCTGCACCACAAGACTAACTGACGTGATCTATAAAAGGTGACAACAGTTATGCCTTGGAGGCATGGCTTATGACACCCATAATGACCGTCCATGCTTCCTGAGGATTCTTAAAATACAACATACACCATGTTTGCCATGTTGCACAGTATATTACCAGCTAAGCATGGTTGCTTGCCAACACAAGCTGTTGTAAGATACCTCTTGAACCCCAGGGAACTGAATGTGATCAACTACAGTGGATATAAAAAGTTTACACACCCCTGTTAAAATGCCAGGTTTTTGTGATATAAATAAATAAGACTACAATTAATCATTTTAAATCTTTTCCCACCTTTAATGTGACCTATAACCTTTACAATTCAATTGAAAAACAAACAAATCTGTTAGGGGAAAAAATATAAAAAATAAAAATTGTACAATAAGCTGGTTGCATAAGTGTGCACACCCTTAAACTAATTCTTTGTTGAAGCACCTTTTGATTTAATTACAGCATTCAGTCTTCTTGGGTAGGAGTCTATCAACATGGCACATCTTGACTTGGCAATATTTGCCCAGTCTGCCTTGCAAAAGCGCTCCAAATCTGTCAGATTGAGAGGGCATCTCTTGTGCACAGCCCTCTTTAGGTCACCCCACAGGTTTTCTATTGGATTTAGGTCTGGGTCCTGGCTGGGCCATTCCAAAACTTTAATGTTCTTTTGTTGATTTGGATGTATGCTTGGGGTCATTGTCGTGTTGAAAGGTGAAATTCATCTTCATCTTCAGCTTTCTAGCAGACGCCTGAAGGTTTGGGCCAAAAGTGACTGGTATTTGGAAGTATTCATAATTCCCTCCACCTTGACTAAAGCCCCAATTCCAGCTGAAGAAAAGCAACCCCAAAGCATGATACTGCCACAACCATGCTTCACCATGGGGATGGTGTTCTTTTGGTGATGCGAAGTGTTGTTTTTGCACCAAACGTACAGTACCTTTTGGAATCGTGGCCAAAAAGTTCAACCTTGGTCTCATCAGACCATAACACATTTTCCCACATGCTTTTGGGAGACTTGATGTATTGTTTTGCAAATTTTAGCTGGGCCTGGATGTTTTTCTGTGTAAGAAAAGGTTTCCGTCTTGCAACCCTACCCCATAACCCAGACATATGGAGAATACGAGAGAGTGTTGTCACATGTAGTACACAACCAGTACTTGCCAGAAATTCCTGCAGCTCCTACAGTGTTGCTGTAAGTCTCTTGGCAGCCTCCCTGGCTGGTTTTTGTCTTGTCTTTTCATCAGTTGTGGAGGGACATCCAGTTCTTTGCAACATCATTGTTGTCCCATATTTTCTCCACTTTTTGATGACTGTCTTCACTGTGTTCCATGATATATCCAATGCTGTGGAAATTTGTTTGTACCCTTTTCCTGACTGATACCTTTCAACAATGAGATCACTTTGATGCTTTGTAAGCTCTGTGTGAACCATGGCTTTTGCTGTAGCAGGCAACTGAGTGTCAGGAAAATCCTACCAGGACAGTTGCCCTTTATTTGGGGTTAATTAGAGTTTCTTTAATTGATGGCAGGTGTGTACCCAAGAAGACTGAATGCTGTAATTAAATCAAAAGGTGTTTCAACAAAGTATTAGTTTAAGGGTGTGCCCACTTAGGCAACCAGCTTATTGTACATTTTTTATTTTTTATATTTTCCCCTAACAGATTTGTTTGCTTTTCAATTGAATTGTATAGGTTATAGGTCACATTAAAGTTGGAAAAGTTCTGAAATGATTTATTGTGGTCTTATTTTTTTATATCACAAAAACAACTGGCATTTTAGCAGGGGTGTGTAAACTTTTTATATCTACTGTACATAAGCATGTCACAGTCAGCATGTCTGTACACACTGTGGCAGCAGACAGAACTCATAGTAAACAAGCCGGAGGTGTTTCTAACATGCACAGATGGTGTGCAAAAGATGGACAACATGGCAGCATATATATATATATATATATATATATATATATATATATATATATATATATATATATATAGATGCATATATAGAAGCAGACTGCAGTTTGAGTATAGTGTGTGAAGACAATTACAGAGCAATACAAATACCCACCAGTGAGTAACGGGTAGTCTAATGAGAATTGTAAACAGCATTCCTTGATAAACCTGTGGCATCAGACAATGTAGAACCTTACATTCTCAGCATTGGTGGTAGGAGGCAAAGAAGTTATTACCACCATAAGATGGAATCACATTGATACAGGGGAAATGACAATATGTGGGAAGCACTATCTCAGCTGAGGATGTCCAAATTGCTACCCACTATCATATCTGTGGTTGCTCCTGCCCAGGGAGGAGCTGATATGTACCCAAGGTAGTAATGGAGTATCACCACTGTTCTGGGAAGGGTGCTGGAATCTGGGCGTAAAAGTGCTACAGGATGAGAGACAGTTAGCTTGCTCATTGCAATACAGACCCTTACCCCAGGTGAATAAAGCTATAAGTTGGTTCATTTCACATATATTACATGCAATACCCTGATTCTGCATGTGTTGATCAGACACAGCCTTCTTTAGACACTGTGCAATGCTCACCATAGAATCCACATATCATCCAAGGGAAGTTTTGAGTTCAAGACTGTCATACAGCATGGTCACCTGATGTGCAACATGTTCAGTGGCCACCACCAGGGTGCTATAAAATGAATGAATGCATTGATGCACTCATTCTGTAGAAGGCAGCACCAGGTAGAGACCCACAGGGATCTGCCCCCATCCATGAACTATGTGCTAGTGGGCAACTCTATCTGTTTGCTGACTGTGTATCTCAATAGAGTCAGGACTAAAATAGGTGGACCCCAGGCTGTGCTCAGCAGCTTTGTCCTCAGATGGAGATATCTTTTCTAGTGCCCTGTGCAGCTCCGTGTCCTGGTGCTCTCCTCAACTTGACGTTGCAAGCATATTTCTTTGTGCCAGGTATGCACCAATTGCTTCATGGGGCTGGACTCAGTGCGGCTTTGTTAGTTGTGCAATTTGTGTGTTTTTTTAAATAGTGTGACTGTTATTCACATTTTGTTTATGTTTGATTTCTTCCCATTCCTGCAGCTGTCTTTGTGTGCATTTTCTTCCTTTATATACCCACCTCTGTGTGGTTTCTTTCTCTGTCATTGTCCTGTCATGTGTCTTCTGTGTTCTATCTTCCTTACCACCTACTACTATGCACCTCCTCCTTTCTAATAGAAAAGGGGCCTATCCCACAAAAAATCTCATGACTTTGTAACTCACACTCTCACATTCTCCTAGCGTCCCCATACCTAGAGGTGTGTGCATTGCATGTGTTCCCTACACATTTCTCACACCCCATTATTTTTATATACCTTTCCTATAGTAGTGCAGTGATGCAGATTGGAATTCCACATCACAATATATTTTTTTATTTTTTGCATGCCCTGTACTTTATGGCTATATCCACCAGTCTTGCAAACATATTTCTACATGCAGATCCACCTTTCTATTACTCACATCCCTACATATACTGTTCAATATATTATTTAACATAATGTTATATTTGTATGTTATGGCTGTGTGTTTGTTACTGTGTTCTGTTATACTTTTCTGAGTTCTCTAATAAATGACTATTCCTGCACTGTTGCCTGTTTATGTTCATGTCTGTTGTGGTCTACATTTACCTGAGTTTTTATTTTACTTTCATTTGGTTTGTTATGTTGTAATGGTTGATCCTTTTCTTGCCTTTTTACTTTATCACACATATTGGTTAGCAGACTGCACTCACTGACATATTAACTAGACTGTTTATCTGTCCTCCATTTTATAATATGTGGCATAGCATAAATGCCAATTTTGCAAAATAAAGTGGGTGAGACCTGAACACTGCCAACAGATCTGTTAGGAGAAAATCAGCTGTAACAATCAAATTCTGGTACCCTTTGGAACAACGGAATAAGACACAATCTTGGCAAAAAAATTCCTCTGGTAAGTAATGCTCCAGAATCCTGTTTGGGTTTCAGTGAATCAGTTCTTTACTTGCCAGATAGATAAGCACTAATTTACACATAAATGTTTTTTTGAGAAGTGCTGATATATTTACACAGGTTTATAACAAAGGGAGTGGGTGGAGAACTATCAGGGACTGTCAGTGGTTAATGGGGATGGGGCAGGGCTCAAAAGGTGCCTTCCACTGGCCTGGTGATTGGGTAGTAGATGTCAACCCTAACAAAGAACCATACTATATAGATATATATATATATATATATATATATATATATATATATATATATATATATATATATATTTATATAAAACATATAGTCATTGTTTGTATCATGATTTTTTTAATAGTATACGTGTTCATATATGCGGTCCTGCAATCTCCAGTTAGTTTTTCCAATGTAAAATGCCTCACTAGGCTGGATTTTGCCACCTATACCTTACTTGAGGTATTGTAATTATAACAAACGAGACATGAAGTTACCTTATGATAAAAAAACTGTCTTTTGGCTTTTCCCAGTTAGGGGCTGCCACAGCAGAACTCCAGTCTGCTAATGAATGGCAGTGAATTTTTACAGTGTCTAGTTGCCACCCTGGCACCCAACCCTCAAAGAAGGCACACCCACACATGCTCACACCTACCTGCATGTCATTAAATTCACTCGACTGCAGGGAGGACATGCAGACTCCACACAGAAGGCGCTCCAGCCGAGAATCGAACCGGAGAACCTCTTGCTGTGAAGTGACAATGATAACCGCTGCACCACCCCATTACCTAAAAAATGTTAGGTCTATCATGAATAAAATGACACACTGATTACGGAACAACACTTAATCGTACAATTTGTGATCATGAGTATCAAACTCAACCATGTTTCTATTCTTTTATATGTAAAATATTGTGCATGACCTAACTTATCCATAGCTCCATCAGCATTAGTAACCATGTGCCAATTAATGTTTCTTCACATTGATGGATTCTAAAGAAAAGGTTAAAAACCACAGCAGCTAAATATCCAGATAAAATATCATGTTTTTTAGGAATGTCACCATGAGTATTCTTATTTAATGGAACAGTCAAGCTATACAAAAACTGTTACACTTGTACTAATAAAGTGCTGTTTAATTCACTAAATTGTATGAGTTTAAAACATACTGCACCAGATAGCCAGTTCACAATGGAATCAACTATTATCAAAACTTAAGCCTAACAATCTCGCAGTCTGCCACTAAACAATATTATTTTTGCTTAAAGGGGTGGGTACTATTGAAATGTAGGTAAGCATAACAAAAAGGATGCTTACAAAAATAGTTGTTTGAAACTTCTAACAATTATAATCCTTAAAAATAATGATATTAAGAATGCTAATACATTTTTTTTAAAAGTTAGTTTTTGAATGAAAAAAAATTAAAAAAAAAATATTGCTCTTGTCCTGTTCACCATCCCATAACTATATTGTCAATATATTATAAATATAACTTAATAGTTTGCCAGTACTCTCTCTTTTCATGACGAATTTCTTCTACCATCCTCACAAAACTAAATTAGCATACATGGGACAGAAGCTGCCCCTATAGTAATGCCTCTACATTATTTAAAATATTCACTCTTAAAAATAAGAAAATACTTTTTAAGAACCATTTCCATAAATAGAGCAAGGTTATTAACCATCCTATTATTCAACATCTTAAATTCATGGACCATGTCACTGAGCAAGATATACTTGTGCTGTGTGGAATAACAGTGAAGAACTCAAGAATACCATCTGTAATCTTAATGACACTGTTGTCATATGTAACTGTGAATCTTATCCAAAATGCCATTATTCTTTCAATACCAAAGACAATATGTTCAGAATACCCTTAAGAATAAAGTTAACACAATTAGCCAATGCTTCAGTTTTTGACCCAGTAGCAGAAGTTATAGGATGAAATGGGGGGGGGGGGCATATAAATATTTATGAACCTTAGGATACTAAAAGTTTGTGGTATCCGAGGGTGTTTACCTTTTTGTTTGCTTAAAGTGAACTATTGGCTGCTTTTGCTAATGTTACATTCTGGAGATGTTTTCTTCATGTTGAAAGATTTATGGCATTTATTCAGAGTTGCATATGATAACAATTTGATTATGATTATAGCCAATGTTTATTTTATTATTCATTGCATAATTGTTGTGATAATTTCACTTCCTTAGTGATGCATGATTTCCTTTGAACTGGTTATTTATTTTGACATGTTGCACGGTTTAATAGTTGTTCTGCTGAAGTCCTACAACATTTGGATGAAACAGCTCAATAAAATGGATCTGTTTTGTTTCCAGTATTTTTTCTGCCTTCATTGATTGTCATAGTTTGGTGTTTCTTAATTTTTATTACATGCCAACCATGCCCCATTTTGTCTCATTTTGTTCATGACTGTCTAAACTAGTGTAGAATGTCTTTGTGGTTTTACAGGCCAATTAAAACACTGTAGTTTCACAAGAAGTCATTAAAGTATATAAGTAACATGCTGTAATTAATTTTTGTTTTTCTTTTTTAAACCTTTTCTTTAAACATTTTGCAAATCCAGAATTTAATTTAAAATTGCCAAGCTCATAATATTGGAGTCTGGAAATATTTTGCATTTCAACAACTGAATTTATTCATGCTGAAAATATATGGGCTGGGATTCACAAACACCTACATGTCACATTAAGCCCTTTTGCATGACAAGCAGCAATGACTGTGCTATTTGCAGCTGAGGAAGTAGCCATTATGGCTGGCTGCAAAGTAAGGGTTAGAAGTCAAATGTGCTAATGAGCGTATAACTAGCTGAGTTATATTCTTTTTCTTCTTCTTCTTAGCAAAAAAGCATAGCAAAGTAATTCAGAAATGTATAAAACAAGAGTGGATATGTTGTGTTCACTTTAGCTCTGTATTTCAGGATATGCTGGAATACAGCCACAGGGTAATATTGAAAAATGTTAGGGGTTGCCACAGCCATTATAAATCTGCATGTGCAACACACTAGGATGCTATCAGGTGCAGCAGCAATTGTATGTGATCAACCTGTCATGAAATAATACAATGCATAAATAGTAATCAACAAGGCAAAATCAATTATACCTACAGAAGCACTGTCTCACCTATGTCTGTAATGGACACAGGTAACCTGTAAATGGTTCATCTCCCAGGCCCATACTTACACTCATCAAGAGTATCAGAACTCACCAGAGATTTGTGATGCATGGCTAGGCTTCAAAAGGCCCTTGTGCTTGTTAGCATAGCAAACACATATGAACCTATAAGATTATCACAGCACCAGTCAATATATCTATAATAAACCCAAGTACAGACAGGTATGCTTATGGAGCAATATAAATGTAAGTATGCAGTTAGTGAGTACATAAGAGAAAAAACAAACAGTGCAAACATCAACGTAAGCACTGCAATATGTCATAGGCAATCCCTTTCCCCAATCATGGTGCCCCCCCCTTGTGTCCGTCACCATCCCTGTCTGTTTTGTATGTCCTTTATCTCTGCACCTGCCACCTAACCTACCCTGCCTACTCCTCTATTCCTAATTACCTTCCCAAACATACCTCTCATTTACAAAAAAAAAAAATTAAAAGGGAACTTGTCCCACAAAAAGAATACCCCACACATAGAGCTCCACTTTGTATGTCTATGTTTGTGTATGGTCCCCCTTCACAAGATCGAATATATAAATACTTGAAACTCATAAGCCCGAGCCCAACATCTCGAGTATTCATATACTCGAAATTGTGAAGGGGCACAAAAGGAAAGTAAAAAACACTTTTTCTAATGTTTTTGCAGGGGGGGGCTGCGTCCCCCCCGCACCCCCCACCCCCTACTTAAATATACCAACTCCGAGATCGCACTACAGCAAAGGAGATGGAAATGTACCATTATGTGCTATATGTATAAGCGCACAACAGGACACTTTCCATTCCTCCGCTGAAGTGCGGTCATGAAACCTGCACATTAAGGAAGGAACAGTACAGGGGGATCCAGCCCCCTACAAAAAGGTAAGTAAAACCCTTAATCTAATTTTTTACACTACCCGTTCACAATTTTGAGTTACTGAAACTCGAGATTTTGAACTCGATCTTATGAGTTTCGAGCTTTCGGTAATTCGATCTTGTGAAGGGGAACCGTGTGTATATGTATATATGTATATATATATATATATATATATATATATATATATATATATACATATATATATACACACAAACACATATACATATACGTATTTATATATATATATATATATATATATATATATATATATATATATATAAAATATATATCTGTGTGTGTGTGTGTGTGTGTGTGTGTGTGTGTGTGTCTGTGTATGATACACGTGATTTGATCAAATTGATCAGGACAACACTATTAAGTTCTCACACATCCTTGATGTGGTAACTATCCAAATTCATCAAATTATTTTTACAACTACACTGTTAGTGTTCTGAAGTATATAGCTATGGGGTTCTCCCACCACCATCCTGTACATTCCTTGATTTTCCCCCCAGTGTCCTACCCTCTGCCTGCCCCCTCCCCATTTTCACCACTGTCCCATCAACCCTTTTCATACTTTTAGTCTGGTCAAAAATATATATTCACACACCACACAGTTCTCCAGAACTGGCTCATAAACCAAACTCTCTATTTGTGTTCTCAACATTTGTGCAACGCTTGATATCACTCAGCAATGCTAAGTAATGATAAATCACAGTTCATGCAAACTATGGGAAAAATGTAAGATTTTACTTCATCTGTATTAATAAAGTACCACTCATGTTACTGCCCTTTCTCCTGTTGGGCAACAGAAATCAATACTGACTGAACTCAATTAGTCTTATATGTACAACAGGCCTCAGGGTTTAATGTTCATTGTACGGGATGTTTCAATTCTTATTACTGTAAAGGAGTCTGATGCACACATAGTCCCAGTCCAGTACTTCTCACTTCTCTTATTGCCCCATCAAATGTGTGATTTTTACTATCTGAAATGTGACTTCTTTTATGGTGTTCTCATGTAATAATCATGTCTAAAGAATGTTGATGCAAATTGTTAGGTGTTCTAATCCAGCAGTAGGTCAAACATTAGTTAAGGATCTCTGCCTCATAACATTTTCCCTTGTGAAGTACTGGAGATATGTATGTTAGTCCACGCCAGTATCCTGCTTATTACTTTATTTAGTCTACCAGTATGCAACCTTGCTCTTACCTTTCCACCTCTAAGTGCAAGAAATCTAAACAAAGACAAACGTAATAGAAGAACAAGGGCTCATTAGGGACAGACTACATTTCTTGCTGTTACAAACTTAGAAAGATGCTAAAATAATAGATTTAGCTTTAGCATGCATTTTCTGAAGGTTATGAAGTCTGATGTGTAAATGTATGTCATTATATGGTGACTTGGATCCTCATTGATTTGCTACAAACTCATGTATTTTATGAGGAGCACAATACAATTCTGAGGTAAATATCTGGACATTCTGCAACAATCCAGAATAGGAAGAGGTATGCACCTGCATGCTCCATATTATGAACACTTTACTACACTGTTAATAATACATGTTTTAATGGTGATACACAAAATATTAACACAACACACACATAATTGAAATGGCCCACACACCATACACATGGTCTGAAATGGCCCAGGAAAAGAAATGTCTATATGCTTGCACTCTTGATTTAAATATTTGCGTGACACTTGGCATTGGGTAGCAAAGACCAGTTTTACTTCTTGTTCTAAATTCAAAAACTCAAAAAACATAATTACAAATGTGCTAGCATTTTGATGTCGGTCCCATAAATGAGCTTGGCTGCAATTTGCTTCAATAAGCAATTTTGACAGAAAGTAATTTTTATGGCTTGTATTACATGTGCCTGGTTTATTGTAGTAAAGAAATGAGTTCACTGTGCTGCTGTGTAGTTACTTCATAAAACAAAAAATATTTGCACTGAAACACGTTACCCTTCCAAGTATGTTCCAATGAAGTGGTACAATTGGACACATACTTGCACAGTGATCTTAATGAGTGTAGTGTTACATGTTTTGCATGTATGGCTTATAGTTACTTTGCACAATGTACACGTCACAAAGACTTGTCAATGATCCTTAAAATAAAAAATAAATTCATATAATAAGCTTGAAATGAAAATTTGGGAATGCTAGGGTGCACTCCACAGGCTGACATCTGTAAGTATCAACCATCATATCACTGCTTAATGGGGCAGACATAGATATCCTTCTTGACACAATTTCATGACTGATGTGATGCATGGGTTATTGTTACAGTATTTAGTAAGCTGTGATCAATCAACACATGCTGTTTTGTATGTCTGTCACTACACATTACTCATTCAGCCAAAAATATATCATGTCAATGAACAAGCACCCCATTCCCTCAGCACTTTAAGTGAACAGCAAAAAAATAAATAATAATAATAAAATAAAATAAAAGACTTCTGTAAAACTTGCAGAATGCTTCCTGCAGGCAGTACCACACTACCCAATCCATGCACTGCTTGCTCTTCATGTTAAGAGCAAAAAAAAAAAAGTTTGTTCCTGCTATTGGTACACCAACCTGGTAACCAGATGCATGGCACCCCCCCCCCTCCATCCCAACCATTCAAGTCTCATTTCTGTGCACTATTCATAACCCTCCTCCCTCACATTTTATTAAAAAATAATAATAATTTCTTCTAAACTGTAGCAAACTGCTTGATACAAATGCACCAAGCAGTTGCTGAGTTTGTACCCTGCCTGCAGAGAGTGACATTCAGGTTCTAGTTTAATTTTATTTTTTAATATGTTTAAACTTTAGCAAAACAAGCAGTTTAGACCACACACAGAGTGCTACAGTGCTCAGGTTTGACTGCAAATGCAATAATGACTTTTAAAAGCTGATGTTACACTAAAGAGTGATCAGAATGATGGATAGCTGACTGTGCCTGCTTACACTTTACATCTGTGGCAGTTGCTCCTCTCACCCTACCCTAGCTATGCTACTACTATGTGCTGTCCAACACTTGTAATAACATTTTTCCTGTGGCGTTGGCAGTTGGTACAATGTTCTCTCAATTGTGGAATTAGATAAGCAGGTGTTTCAATTTTGCAATGACTGATTAGTATAAATGTGTGTGACTCTAGTGATAGGTAGGACTGGCATATCCAACAGATCTAATGAGTACACTTCCACTCAGAAGAAATATTTACATGGGGAAAAGGCTGCCCCAACATTTTCAGTCCCTTTTAGGCTGACAACCTGCTTTACTACACAATGACGATGTCATTACTTTAAATGCATTCTTTGTCACACTTTTATTAAGACTTCTGTTGTGGTATTAGCAGTTGATATACTGTTCTGTAGATGGTGGACTTAGATAGGCAGTTGTCTGAATCCAGCAAGGACTAACTAGTGTGAATGTGTATGACTGTAGTATCAGGTAGGACTGGCACATCCCAAATGTTTGGTGTGTACACTTTCACTCACTAGAAACATTTACATGGGGAGAGGGCTCCCACAGCAAAGTCAATCCATTTTAGGCCAGCTATCTGCTTTGTACACAATGATGATGTCATCATTTCAAATGTGTTCTTTGCTACACTTGTAGTAAGACTTTTCTTGTGGCATTGTCAGTTGATATAATCTTCTCTAGATTGTGGACTAGGATAAGCAGGTGTTTGAATCCAGCAAGGACTGACTGGTATGAATGTATGTGACTCTAGTGACAGGTAGGCCTGGAATAGCCATCAGATCTGGTGTTTACTCGTCTACTCAGGAGAAATATTTACATGGGGAGAGGGCTCCCACAACTTTTTCACTTACTTTTAAGCCAGACATCTGTCTTACAACACAGAAATGATGTCTTCCCTTTAAATGTGCTCTGTCTCACACATGTAGTAAGACTTTTCTGTGGCTTCATTAGATAATACATGACTCTCTAGACTGTGGACTTAGGCAGGTGCTTGAACCTGGCAAGGACTAACTCATATGAGTGTGTGTGACTGTAAGACTGGCTTATTTGACAGATCTTGTGTTTTACTTCCACTTAGTGGAAACATTTACAGAGGGAAAGAGCTCCCACAACCATTTCACTCACTTTAAAGCAAGACATCTGCCTTGCAACACAATAATGATGTCCTTCCTTTAAATTTGTTTTTTTTTTCTCACATCTGTAGTAAGACTTCCCCCTGTTGTGTGAGAAACCGATACATAGTACATAGGCAGAGGTTCAAATCTGGACACATATAAGTAATGTGTGTCTATAACAACACAGACAGGACTGATTTACCCAATAGATTGTATTATGGTTGACTCACACTTGTGTGAACACTGACATAGCTAAAGAATTTTGATCTCTCAAAATACATTTTAGAGGGTACGTTTACATTCAAAACAATGCTTAATCCAGACATTGAAATGAGTGCTTTCTGACACCTGTAGTCTAAAGTCTTCTGTAGCAGCAGCAGTTTATACATAGCTTTCTAGGGTGTGGACTTAGGCATTGGTTCAAATCTTGCAATTTTCAAATACTGTGGTTTTATAACAGACAATAGAAGTTATGTAGCAATTGTTTCATCAAAAGATGTGATGTGGATAACTATGTATAACACTTACATGCCTACAGCATTTTGATAATTCAAACACATTTTAAGTGAGTCATGTGGCTTCAAACACACCACTGACGTCGTTCCTTCAAGTGTGTGCTTTTTGACAACTCTGCCAATGATTTTCTCCATGGCATCAGCAGTTAATAAGCAGCTCTATAGAGTGTTGACCTGGATAGGCAGGGGTTCAAATATGGTAATGTATGTATTTAAGATAACAGTGACAGATAGGGCTGGCTTATCCAACAAATGATGATATGGCACACACGTGTGTGTGAACACTAATAGAGCTTTTGGGGAGACATTCCAACAATGCTGATATACTCCCTTCAAGTGTGTGCTTCATGACATTTCAGATATGAATTTTTCTGTGGTGTCAGTGGTTGATATGTAGATCTATGAACTATGAACTCAGATAAGCAGGTGTTCAAGTCCGGCAACGTGTAACTACTGAGTATGTAAAATAATGCTATCAGGCAGGATTGGCTTCTCCAAAACAATTGATATTTGCAGTTTGACTTACTAGGAATATTTATATTTGTGGAGAAGAAGGCTAAGTTTTGTCGTCTTTTTAATGGAGGCCATATGCATTCAAACACAATGCAGAGGTTATCCCTTCAAGAGTGTGTGTATCTGACAACTGTGATATGAATTTTTGTGTGGTGTGATCAGCTAGTGGAAAGATCAGAGTGAATTTGACCTACACTGCATATGTTTGGATTCAGTAATGTACGCTTTATTTTATTTTATTCACAATTTTGTGATTAAAGGTAAGAATGGCTTATTAAACACACTGTGATGTGTAACATACAACAAAGTGGTAAAGTGTCATAAGACTTGCGTTATGATATTCCGATATGTTCTTGGGATGGGGAGGTGATGTTCATCTATTAGTTGCAGTACGTCTTTATAAGCATGCCCAGCATAATGAACTTTGTCATTGCACAACAGTCAGTACAATGCAACATAAGTAAACAATATTGTGGAATAGTTATTGCCATTTCTTGTTTTGTGGTAAAAACTTCTTTGAATTTGCTTCTGGCAGCATGGCTCTGCCAATGACCCCACAACAAAGGTAGTGGTTGATATCCAGAGAATATCAAGATTGTTACAGGTTGGTGTACATCTGTTGTACATAAACTCTAGCAGTTTCTGCAGTGCATTTACCACCCGATATTACTCTTGCACCCATCTGTGAGGAATATCATGTGTATCCAAGTATGTGTATGTTGCACAATGCTCAGCTCAGGAGACATTTTGATTTACAAAATGATAGTATAGTGATTTCAGAGGCATACTTTGTCAGACTGCATTAACTGTGTATGTGTGGCAGTAGCAGGAAATAAACACATAATATGATAATTACAAAGCCACAGCTTCTGTACACTCCCATCACATATAACAAAGTGAAATGCTGCATGCAGAAATTGTCATTACAATACTGCCATCAGGTACACTTGTGCTGTGATTAGTTCTCCTAGAAGCTATCACTCATACCTACTCTTGTCAATAGGCATACACTGACATTCATAGACACACCCAAATGTTACTAACCAGCTTCCACATGATTTGCATCTTCCAGGGTTTCCATCTCAGTATATTTTTCATGACATGCCCCATCTCCCATGTTATTACATCTCTGTTATAATTTTGAAGCTGTACCACTGTATGTCAACATAATTTTCTATTAATTTGTCCTTTCAATGTGATGATTCTTTTTCTTTTGCAGATCCTTATGGATTGCACTACATAATGATTTGGGGTGTGTTAACTGACTCAGTTCCTACCCTTTTCAACATGCATGTTGCTGCCACGTCTGTTACATTTGTTTCCACTATCAATACTTGTATGGTCAGTTATGTCCACGTGTCCCTTCATTTTCTCACTTGTTCTACAATTTCATTTTTCTGCTTTTGCATTACAACTGCATTGGTACTCCAATACATATAAGACATGTATATTTGCAATACTGTGCAACCTGAAGGTCTGTTTATGTAACTCCCATTTCTTTATTCTGAGCATTTTACTGTCCTGTGTTTTCTTTACCAATGTACATGACAGCACCAATGAATTTGCCACATGTACTTTAACTCAATGACATTTACAACTGTATCAACCTTTTCTTGTATACTTGTTAGGCTTCCCCTGTCTCTTATGTATTCCAAGTTGCACTATATGCCGGAGTGTTGTGCCAGCATACACATTAAATTAACTCTGCTTTGGGTACATTGGATGTGTGTTCTTTGCTTACATGCCTCCCTAATGATACAGGCATAGAATATGACAGATTCTTTTGAAACAAACTACTGAATATTCTCATAGTTTTATACAAACATTGTGCTTACTTATGGAGATAGTTCTGACCAATAATACTTTTATCTTTGAGTCTAGGTATTATGTTCAATGGTCAGGTATAGTGATGGGTACCCCTTGTGCCAACTCTTACTCTAACATCATTATGGCACAATGAGAGAGGAACTCAGCTTATGTTTTGGAAAAACATAAGAAACATATTATATATTACAAAAGATTTGTGGATATATTTATTTTATGCAGAGGTTCCTTAACCCAGTTGCAGAAACATGTCAGTTATTTGCATAGTACCATATCTTTCAAGATTTAAGGTCCACACATCGAGTGACATCATGGATTTTTCAGATGTGAGACTAGTACATAAAAATAGTCCATTAGAAACACAGATTTATAGAAAGAGTTGTAAGAAGAATAACTTGTTAGAGAGGAGCAGTATGAATTCTGCCTATGTGTTTAGAGATGTTTTAAAGGGTCAGGCCCTTTGTCTATCTAGGTTGACGAGTAATGATAATACATTGGTGGAAGCGGTAGGGCACCTGAGAAATGATTTTCTTGATAGAGAATACATGGAGGCAGAGTGTGAGCAGAGTGTGATAAGAACCTACATTTTGCTAGGACCGAGGTTAGTAAAAGGGAAACCTTATTTTTCTAAAAGCAGTGAACCTAATAGGGTTGATAGGGATAGATTTACATCTAGAGAATGTAGACTATTTACCCTTTACTATGGACAATAAAAAGATATTAGAAATTATATACAGAAATTGGCATATTTTAACAGTGGATGAAAACATTTGTACGATAATAGGTGAGAGACCTAAAATCACGTATAAGAACATGAAGTCTATTAAGAGACTTCTCTACAATAGAATTAGTCCACTGAACCTCTTTTGTGACTAGGAGGGGCACCTTCAGTTGCAGACATTGTCATTTCTGTAAATACATTTCTAATGACAATATATTTACACATCCTACTACCCATAGGAGTTATTCATTTTCCCACTACTAACTGCTCTATACATAATGTAGTATATTTGGCTGGGTATGTTCAATTCCCTGGTTTTTATGTTGGTAAGAATTTCCTCTGTTGTCCATTTCCTTTCTTGGATAGAGGGAGGTTTCTTTGTTCACCAGTGGCAGTGGGGAACTTAGAGCAGCCTATCTATCCCTGGAGGAGTGTTCCCAGCACAAGAATCTGGTAGTCTATTGGCCATTTTGGACCAATTTCTAGCTCTTTCAAATCCCCCTGTATAAAACCCGCTTTGGCGAGGTTTTTGCGCTTGTTACTACTCAGCCAAGCTCCTCGTGGTCCTGCAGAGTGGTGCTAGCAGCAGAGAGGCTAAAAGAGTGACTGCTAACCTGATAAAAGTGTTTTTTCCTGCTACTACCTGGGCGATTGTCCGATCTAGCTAAACTGCAAATATTTCTCTTCTTGAACTGTTTTAAACTGTCTAAAGTTGTTTTTGCACCTGCACTTTTAAAGTTTGTCCTGTTTGTTGCATTTACTTGTTGAGGCTACACACTCAAGTGCGCTAGCCTGTGTTACATATTTATTGCAATTTCCTGCTGTTTGTTGCAATAAAGAAAAAAAAAGTTATCCTTGTTTCCCATCTTTCCTGACCTAGAGTAGTCCAAATACAGGCTTTGCTGTATTCTGGACTTTTGGAAAGTTCCTGTGTTGCCATTTCCTTTCTTGGATAGAGGGAGGCTTCTTTGTTCACCAGTGGCAGTGGGGAGCTTGGAGCAGGCTATCTGTCCCTGGAGGAGTGTTCCCAGCACAGGAATCTGGTAGTCTGTTGGCTGTTTTGGGCCAATTTCTAGCTCTTTCAAGTCCGCCTGTATAAAACCCGCTGTAGCGCGGCTTTGTGTGATTTTGTGCATAGCGCTTCATCGAGCAGCGCCGCTTATTTGGGTTTGAGCCTTGGAACTAATCTAGTTCTCATAATAAACACCCTATTCCTATGCTAAAGCCTAGCACTTGCTCACTAAAGCAATTATATGTCAACACTAAAAAAATTAAAAGCACTACACCCTCACAAACTCCCCTTGAGTAACTTGTTCCCCATTGGCCCTTTTTTTCAATTATAAAGGAATTCCCAATACTATTCTAGCATGTCCAAAGGTCAGTTGTCAATCTCCTCTCCGGTCCAGCTGGTGAACCTGGGAATCTTGAGGCAATGTTACAACTGCCTAATGTACACAGACAACCCTCTCCTCCTCCCAACAAATTCCAACACATGTGAGAGTTGCAACCATATAGCCAAACTGGAGGCTAAGCTCTCTCAACTCAGTACTGGCGTAACCAGTCAGGAGGAGAAGGAAACCACACTCACTACAATTCCAGTCTCACATAGACCTACCACGACAGCAAACCAAACACATAAACACACAAAACATACTTGGAGGCTCTAAATAAAAATCTGCCTAAGCAGCAAAGACCTCCAAAGCAGACACCCAAGCAACCGCTACCCCAAAACAAAACACATGCAACACATAGCTCACAAAGCCAGTGTGCCGAACAGTCACAGCCCTTAAGGCTAAACAACACACCTGATACACTTGTAATAGGTAACTCTATCATCAGGCACACTGACGTCCCGCTCACCAGGCTGAACAAGGAGAAGGTCACGGTGAGCTGCCTATCGGGTGCTAGGATCCGCCACATAACACAAGCACTCAGGTCACTCCAAGGCAAGTACAAATATGACTCAGTCATTGTCCATGCTGGTGTGAATGACCTGAGACATACCTCCCTGGACTACATGAAAAGACATAGAGGAGCTCTCTGGGCATGTAGCCCAGGCCGGTATGACCCTGACCTTGAGTAGCATCTTACCCTCACCAAGAATGATGCCACAATATGAAGACAAGATGATCAGTTTCAACAATTGGCTTAAGTATTGGTGTCATTCAAAGGGGATCCAATGCCTGTCAGCTTGGGATGATATGCACGACAAGCCACGATGCTTTGCTAGGGACGGCTTGCACCTGTCACCCCTGGGCTTTCGGATATTGGCAAAGGCTCTTGCTACCCCCATAGTGCCTTTTTAGGCAAGGCTCAAAAGACAAACCCACCTCCATAGGTATCACAAGGGATAAGAAACTAAGAGTAATGCTACTCAACGCTAGAAGTCTAAACCTCAAGATGCACACACGAAACTCTCCTTAGCATGGAGAACATCGATATCTGTGCAGTAACAGAAACCTGGTTCAGGACTCCCGAGAGCACCCCAGCACTACCAGGTTATACCTCATACCATGCTTTTCGGCCCCAAAACTTGGACCGAACCACAAATGGAGGGGGAGTATCGATATTCATCAAAGATACCCACACCTCCAGGTTGGTGGCAAAGCACGAAGCATCAGAGACTATCCATGTGCAACTAACAGTGGGTAAAACTGCCTTCCAGTTTATAGCCTGCTACAGACCACCCTCCCAAACCCAGGAACCCCACTCGACCTTCCTGAAAACACTGGAAAATATGAAGGTCTCTCCAAACACCATTATACTGGGCGACTTCAACTACCCAAACATAGATTGGGAGCATTACTCTAGCTCCAACACCCTTGCCCAAAGGTTCCTAGAATTCATAAACTCAAATGCTATGAAACAACTTGTTACCACTCCCACAAGAGGGGAAAACATACTGGACCTGATTATCACCAACATGGGGACTCTATGCTCCAGACCAGAAGTGTATCCCTCACTGGTAAGATCAGACCATAAACTGATCTCACTGGATATTCACATCCCGACCCCACCCCTGCCCAGAAAACCACAGTGAAAAAGTTTTCTAAAGCAAATTTCACACGCCTCAAAACCGAGGTGGAATCCTTCAAAGCCCCGGCCTGTGGAAAATACGGCCCAGACCGCAGAATCCTTTATAAATGCATTCTATGAACACCTTCAGGAATGCATGGATCATGCAATCCCAAATAAAACCAAGACCCAATCCTCCAAAGGCAGGCGACCTGTCTGGTGGACCCCAGCCATAAACAAACTATACAATAGAAGGAGGAAGCTACTACATGATAGAGCAAAATCCCAAAAGGGAAGGCATCTCTGATCAGTATTAGCAAAAACTAAGGGCACTCATAAAATCGTCAAAGGCCAGCTTCGAGAGAAAAATTGCACAGGACACTAAAGATAATCACAAGGCTTTCTTTAGTTATGTTAGGAACCTGGGTGGGAATTCCCAGATATGCTCAGAATTAGTCCAAAATGACAAAAAATACACTGGACCCACAGACATTGCCAACATCCTAGCTGACAGGTTCAGCGCAAACTTCTCCCCTCCCACCAAAAGGGCAAATATCTATCCCAGCAGAATGCTGCCTGCGTGACATCTCAGATGCTCAGGTGAGAGCTGCCCTCTCCAAAGCAAAAAACACAGCATCAATGGGACCAGACGGTGTCCCAGGCTGCGTCCTACATGAACTCCAACAAGAGCTAAACCCAAACATAAAACTACTGTTCAATCTCAGCCTTACTACAGGATATGTACCCAAAGAGTGGCGTACAGCAACAGTGGTCCCTCTCCACAAAGGTGGTGCCTCAACGGACCCTGGAAACTATCGCCCCATAAGCCTGACTAGCTTGGTCTGCAAAGCTATGGAAAGGATCATCATGGACCTCATAAATAAAGATATTGGGGACCTAAAGACACTGGATCCTACCCAGTTTGGCTTTGTTAAGGGCAGATCCTGCCTCTTAAACCTGGTTGACTTCTTTGAAACAGTCACCAAGGCCATTGACGAAGGGAAGGTGGTCCACACAGCCTATCTGGACCTCACAAAAGCCTTCGATACAATACCCCACTCAGGCATTATAGATAAGCTCACCAGCTTAAATATAAACCCCTATGTCACTAGATGTGTTGCAAACTGGCTCAAGGACAGAACCCACATGGTTAGAATTGCTGGAGCCATGTCAGACTCCAAACCAGTTACAAGTGGCGTCCCACAAGGCTCAGTCCTGGGACCTCTCTTGTTTGGTATATATTTTTCGGAGGTACAGGCCAACACGGAAGGACTGTGGCTGACCAAGTTCGCAGATGACTGCAAACTGGGCGCCATAATCGACTCTCCAGCCGACACAAGCATCCTCGAAAAGGGCCTCATAGAAACAGACAACTGGTGCCAGAGCCATGGTCTCAAGCTAAATGCCAAAAAGTGTATAGTCATCCCCTTTGGCAAAAACAAAGTGCCCACAAATTACCACATAGGTGGTAATCCATTAAGTACAGAAGAAGTCATTAGGGACCTGGGGACCCAAGTTCATAGCAATCTCTCATTTGACAACCACGTGGCCAAAGTGGTTAGAAAAACATTTTATATAGCCCACCTAATCATGAAGGGATTCACATCTAGATTAGGAGAGGTCATCGTGCCTCTTTACTCATCCCTCATCAGGCCCATAATCGAGTACAATGCCCCTTTTGGGATGTACCTTACCAAACACCTGCAGCAACTGGAAAGACCCCAAAAGTACCTCACCAAGAGGATCAAAGGGCTCAAACAGATGCCATATGCTACCTGGTTAAAGAAACTCCAGCTCTACTCAGTGGCATACCGCCTGCTCAGAGGTGACCTGTGCCTGACGTATAAGGCCATGTCCAACCCGGAATTAAGGGACATGCTGCACCTCAAAAAAATCCAAATCCCATCGAGCTACACGCTCGAGAGACTTGAACCTCAGCACTGAAATAAATAGGACATGCTGGAGGGACAGATTCATAACCCAGAGGCTCCCTTCACTATGGAATAAAATCCCAGTCCAGGTTAGGCAGAGTCCCTCATTGACTCTCTTCAAGAGGAATCTTGATGAGTGGATGGGAGATCATAGGTTTACCCCGGGTATCACTTCTGTGTCACTGTTAGACAGAGGCACAGTATACTAACCTCGAAAAAGGGCATAGCAAAATTAATTTAAAATGGGTGGCGAAAGCCAAACATACTCTGGCTAGGCTTATAAATGCCCTAGGGCAGATAGCCTAGTATGAACCTATGAACCTATAAAAATAACAGAGCTTTAAGGGACAGAATAAGGGAACATATTTATCATAGTAAAGTGAGAGATGATAGGAGCTCTTTAGCTAAACATATGATTCAGATAGGTGAAGAACACAGTTTTGTTTTTATGACCATGCAAGTCATGGATAGCGGTATTAGGCTAGGGGATATTAAGAATGTCAAGGAAAAAGCAGAGCAGATATGGATCATCACTCTGCAGGCTGATAAATATTTGAGGTTAAATGAAGCAGCTTCCCTCAAACCTTTTTTGAAGGATAGGAAATTTTAACTTCTTTTTCATTTTTAGTTAAATAAAAATTGGAAATGGCTCCCAGCTGTACTTTAATAGTGAAAATAAATGGGCCCTTTATGAAACAATTCTGCTAAAAAGTCCAAAATCGATGGAAAAGGAGCTGATAAAGGATCCAGACCTTTGGAGTAAGCCCATATACTAAAGATTGATATTCAATTTTTTTGTGAAGAGGACAATCTGAATAACTGTGGCATACAGCCTGGCATTCCTAGCCACTGTTAAAACTGGAGAAACCAAGTGGTCAATTTCAGGGTTTTCAGGTCTCAGTGAGGCTGCCCAGATGGCTGAGACAAAGTCGAGTCTGACCAGATGGCTGAGACAAAGTCTGGACGAGGGTCCAATACCCAAGGCACATGTATTAGAGGAGGTCAGAGAAAGGGGAAACAAAAACGAGCAATGAGGATAACTTTGGCTTTGCACCTCCTTGCTTTCAAAATAAACTTTATCAGAGGAAAGGGTGAAAAACCATAAAGGAGACATGGAGTACAATCGTGGACTAGAGCATCCCACAGTGTCTTTCCATGTGGAGGGATGAGGAAAAAGTAACTGCTGCATTTTCTGTTTAGGAATGAAGCAAAAAGTTTACAGCAAGGTTGGCCCCAGTGACTGAAAATCTGTGTTGCCAATACTAAACTGAGGGACCACTCATAGGACAAAAGAATAGACCTGCTCAATGTGTCCATCAAAGGAGTGGAAGTACCCAGGATGTGCATTGCAATTAGAAAGCAACAGGAAGACATTGCCCCATTGCCACACTCTCATGGTTTCACAGCACAGAGGATATGACCAGGTTCCTCCCTGCTTGCTGATATACCAGACTACCATGTTGTCCATCTGGATGGAGATCACATCTTAGTTGAGGGAGTCCTGAAAAGCCTACAATACTAGGAGGACTGCCCTCACCTCCAAGATACTGATGTGAAGACTTACCTCTGCTGCTGATCAAGAACTTTGAACAGTTTTCCCCTTGAAATGCCCCCCCCTACCCTAGAGAGAAAACATCTGAGGTCATAGTGGCTATTGGAGGTGGGGGAGAAAGGACAACCCCGTGACACTATGGGGGAGGTCAACCACCAACTGCTATGTTTCCTGCATATCAGAGTGAGGTGGATTGGTGTATGAAGGGGATTCAACATCACGGACCACTGAAGAGACACGGTCCAGTGCAGGACTCTCATGTAATACCTTGCTTGAGGAACTGGTATGATCGAAGCCATCAAGCCCAGAAGCCAGTCTTGCTGGAGGATAAGGGTGTA
This sequence comes from Protopterus annectens, assembly GCF_019279795.1. Taxonomy (NCBI): domain Eukaryota; kingdom Metazoa; phylum Chordata; order Ceratodontiformes; family Protopteridae; genus Protopterus; species Protopterus annectens. Next base: position 315,124,395 of record NC_056751.1, read on the forward strand.
AAAGTATCTCTGAGGTAGGGACAACATTTCCGGTTTTGGGATTTTGGCTGAGAATTTGTGTTCAGGTGGCATCCGACAAACTCTATCTTCTGTGTTAGTGTTAGCTGATTCTTGCCAAGATTGATAGCAATCCCCAGCTGTGCAGCAAGACATCCTTGGACTTGACTAGTATATCCTTGGTTGGTGCGGTAAGGAGCCAATCATACAAATATAGGAACACCTGGAACCCCTGCAGTCTGAGAAACACTATTACCGCTGCAATAGATTTGGTAAACACCCTAGGGCCATGGTGAGGTCAAAGGGTAGAACTCTGAACTGAAAGTGATTTGCTACCAGCTGGAAACTAATAAATCTTCTGGACTGCTTTGTTATCTTGATATGATAGTATTTTGGAGATCTATGGCACACATCCAGTGATCCTTCCTCAGGAGAGGTAGAATGGACTGAACCATTGGCATCCAGAATACTGTCTGCTTCACCGACTGATTGAGGTGGCTTAGGTCCTCTGTTTTTTTTTTGGAACTACAAAGAACCTTGAATAGACCTGATTGGTCTGGGTGGACCTGCTGAAAGACTCTTTTCTAGCAGCTTTCTTATTTCTGCTGCTTCAAATTCCATCTGACTGGGTGGTAGATCAGAAATTGTCCTCCTTTTCTGAGAAGAAAAAATCAGAGCCATCAAAATGTACATCCTGATAGATCAAGCGGCAAGTGAAATCTGGGATAGTTTGGGAGCTATATGGAATTATAGATAGGTGGCAGGGTCAGAGGTCTGGATTCAAACTTCTGAAAAAGCAGTGATGTCAGGGTGTATGTTAAAGGAACGAACGATCATAATGTCGAGTACAACATTCTCGACAAATTTGATCGAAAGTTCAAAACCTTGAAACCTTAAAACCCTGAACTAAACAAAATTGAAAGATTTTGTTTGTCCCACACCTCCCCTAAACTAACATACAAAACACACACATACAGCCAATGCATACAAACCCCTACACACTCACATCATTCAAACACTTACACACCTACACAAACATACCTACTTTTAAAACAAAGTGGGGGGCTTCGCCCCCCACACCCCCCTAACTAAATATACCAACTCCAAGATCGCTGTACATTGGGGAAAGGGCAATTTTCTGGTAATCGCAAAGTGACTTCGTATACAAGCGATTACCAGAAAATTGCCCTTTCCCCAATGTACAGCGATCTCACAGTTGGTATATTAAACAAAGCAGCCTCTTACCTAACCATTACGAATAGTATAGCATGACTACGTCACATGCTACACTCAATAGGATGGCAGACCAAAACATTTCGGAACTCCAAATTTCGACAATTGGAGTCCCCGATTACATGAACGTTCGATCAAAGTTTGTCGAGTATGTTGTACTCGACATTTTGATTGTTCGTTCATGTTACATAGACCCTGATGTCAGATCCGATAACCCAATTGTTGAATCATATGAAAAGGACATCTGATCTAAAGATATTTGTACTCTCTGACAGTTAAAGAAAGAATATTCATGAGAGTCGTGTATTCTTATGCTGCCTCTTATTCGTTTTTTTTTTCAGGCCGTGTGGACTAGTAGCATTATCACCATAGTCCTTTTGTCCACTTGCAGTATTCAGTTATGAAGGGGTACTGTAAAAAAATAGTGTAGTTAGAAGATTCTTGAGTAAAAAAACAGCATTTATTTTTAATATTAGGCAGCATTTTTACATACATGGCAAACAAACAGGTAACCTTATTGTCAGAATAAGCAGGAAATACTAGCATTTTTCTAAGTATATAACTAAAGACAGACTACAAAAAGGTAACTACATTATTTACAAGTAAAAGGCAAATGGTGTTATTAATCTTTATCAAAAGGCGTGTTCCAAGGGTTCTTGTCACATGCATCTTTCTATAAGCATCAGGTGAAATAATAATGCATCGGCTAAACAGAATGTTCCATTTCATGCACATTGCACTCTTGAACATTCTAAAGTACTTAGGAAAACAATCCTTGGTCATCATTACCGACCTAGTATTAAGTGCCTTGGTGCATCAGAACTGTACATTCAGTTGCACATTCAAAGATGGCTAGAACTGAAGAATTAGGTTAAGCCTTACAGTTAGGAAAAGCACATATTTATTTATTTATTTTTTATTTATTTATTTAATCATTTGTTGACCGGGAAAGTCCGACTAGGTTCCACAGAGCCTGTTTTCAGCGGAGGCCCGGGGAGAAATGCTCCAGATGCATGTCTTTGGAATGTGGGAGGAAACCGGAGTACCCGGAGGAAACCCACGCAAACACAGGGAGAACATGCAAACTCCACACAGAAGGCACCCCAGCCGAGAATCGAACCGGAGAACCTCTTGCTGTGAGGTGACAATGTTAACCACTGCACCGCCCTACTACACATGCAGAAGAGACAGATGCACAGAATCTGCTCCCCAGTGTCCAACAGTGTTTTATGTTTTGATGAATAGTATGTGCTTGCTAAGCTAAGGCTGCTGATTGATTTAGCTGCAACAGTAAGAACTGCCACCTAACTCTTAACTTCCCAATGCAACTCTAGCTCAGCAAACTGTTCTACAAGAACATGAACCTTTCTAAACCCCTGATAAGTCAAAAGACCCATTTCAAAAAAGCGTTACATCTATGGGCATCCTGAAACAGACAACTGTGGATCATGGTGTGGAAGGCAGGAGTGATTTGGAAAGTATCTGAAGGTCCAGAGGTAAGACAGCAATAAAAAAGCCACCTGTAGACAAGTCCTTCCTACAATGAAAATTTTAGACAAAAAAAAAAAATCAATAATACATCTCTTGAAAACAAACAACAAAGGACCTTACACCTTCCCTATGACATTAACTGAATATAAGAATTTAGTTGAAGAGCCTGAGTCCTAAAATGACCTGGTATATGTACTAATTCCAAAATGGTACTTTACTATGTCTGTACCTCTGGCTCTACAATACATCAAGACTCTTGATATCTAATCATCTGACCAGAATAAAACCTGTAACATCAAATTTCATACTCCCATTATACTGGTACCTGTGTATTCATAAAGAGACTGGAAACGGATAGATGCATTCTGTGCACTTTGTTTGATTTGCAGCTTTTCACTGTCACTAGTCATTGAATGGATTGCAGAAATGAGCAGCATACAGCAAATGGTGCAAGTGTATTGTGGTGTACTACGTGCACTGGTACTCCAGACAGAAGGAAGTATGCAACATGTTCGCACTACACAGCGCAACAGGAAATACCTAATTAGAAGGATATAACATACATTTCTAAGTAGCTGTTCCCTTTACCATGTGCCACCATCATGTTTAAAACTAATTCACAAAGAACTGATATGCATTTGCATTAGTGGATCTAGGGTCATTACAATGTTATGGTAATAACAGGATCTGATATTGCGGGAGCTCCTGCTGGTGAGAGTTCACCAGCATCACTATGTGAAGGCTGGTAAAGGTATGGTAGGGTCATGCAGGACTGCATGCCCCACAGTGAACTCCAATACTAATAATGCTTTTTCTACTATGCAGTGGACATTTTTTTATTTTGGTGCTGATATGCTGAGCAACATAGCAGGAAAGGTGGATCAATGCAGTAGAAGCACTGCACGAAAGTTAACCTGGTTCTTGACTTGTGTAGCTAGTGCCAGCACATACACCACTGCTATAATGTCTGTGAATTGTGTTCGATCCTTGGGGGAAACATTAGCATGTCATTCCACACACAGCATACTATGGCCGCACAATGGGGTAAGACTGTGTACATGACCTTACCTCATCTGTACCAGTTTGTATGAATTAGTAGGGCTTTAATATGCTAGTCTATGGCAAACCAGTCCTACGATGCAAATAATGTTTATGAACAGTGCCCATAGTGAGGACTGCCAACTTGAATTTTAGCCAGTCATAGTTGTTAAAAGCTGCCCTTTTGAAACCAACCTACAAAAGGGTTATAATATCAAAATGACATTCAGTCACTCATCTTGGCTGAAGACTGCTGTCACTTTGGTGCAAAATCATGTTTTCTGGTCAGCAGAATTCAATAACACAGTATGACGTTGCTTATTAAACACACCTCTTTCTTTGGCACCTTGCACTCTGACTACAATAGTGTGGGATCTCTCATTTGCTCCAAGCTGTAGATATCTCAGAGTTGGTTATATAAGTTGGGTGGGTCCAAAAGAGTATCAGGGAGCACTATTCTCTTGAAAGCAATGTTTTTGTTTTTCAAATTTGTATCGCAATGGTTTGCCCTTAACTTTCTTGATCATATATTTCTGATAGTCTTTCTGAAATGATGATCAGTAAATTTTTTTACATTGTATAATATGCATTTAACTTAAAGCTGTTTCTGACAAAAATCATAAACAAGGTAAAAATTGCACAAAAACCTTTAATGTAAAAAATGGCACTTCTCAGACAACATAAATACTGAAATATTGAATTGTAGTGTTAGGGTATGGCTAGAATATCATGGTATGAAAATGTATGTTTTTTAATAATGCAGCTTATATGATAAAATCTCATTTGGCAATAAAATAAAAAGTCCCAAACCACTGGACAAAAGAAAACATTTCTATTGCCCTTAGTAATTTTATAGTGCAAACAGCAGTAACAAAATAAAAATACACTTCCATTTTTTGATGTCTAATTCATTTGACTTGGTTTGACTGTGCAGTTTACAGTTCATCTTTGATCTGCCAAAAGAAAAAAAACAGGATTAAACCTGGATAGCAATTTGCTGCAGACAATTCATACACAAAAATAACTATGTTTTGTATTTGGTCACAAGTAACTATGCATTTTTCATAAAGTAGTACAATTTTATTTGTAAAACAGTAAAATTATTGAACTATGGTATAACATTTTTAAATCTAGTAACTACATCAGAATAAAATAAGTTCAAATTAACATTAAATATTAAAATCTGGGATCCCAGAATTGTTAAACCTTTTTCATTTCAAAACCATAATGATGAAAAGGTAGAAAGGACTTTAGGGCTTCCCTGAAAATCTCGTACTATCATTCAATTAAATAAAAAAAGAAGTTATATACTCACCATAACATTCCATGTGAGTTGTTCATCTCGCCTTCATTCTTACTGATGGGTTCGGAGCTGATCCTTGGCTCCGACTCGGGCAACTGCAAAAGCTCGAGGTCTTCAACCAGCTCAAGGCCAACTCCCTATCCCATGATGCACCATGATCTTCCCTCAGATCTTGTTTGCTGCCAACTGGCTACCTATGACTATTAATATGCCACTCTAAGAACTAGATAAGAGACAATACCCATAAATAAGAGAGGTCTCGGACCTCAAGTAGACTGGATGGGGGTTGGAGGGTGAGATGTAAGAATGAAGGCGAGATGAACAACTCACATGGAACGTTATGGTAAGTACATAACTTCTTTATGTGAAGTTGTTCTATCTCGCCGGTCATTCTTACTGATGGGTAGCATCCCAAGCACCATCGTTCTCGGGTGGCTCACGGCAGAATGTTCTTCAGAACAGTGGAACCAAAGGAGGGCCTGTCCCTGCAGGCCTTGTCTACTTTGTAATGAGTGATGAAAGTATGAGGCCTTGATGGCCACTGCACAAATAGTATCTAATGGTAACTTAGCAGAGAAGGCTGATGATGTAGATACAGCTCTAGTAGAGTGGGTCTTTATTTTTTGTTGTAATGGAGCATTCACTGAACTGTAAGTGAAAGAACTACAATCTGATAACCATCTTGACAAGGTGACTTTTGTCACTGGAGCACCTCTTCTTTTTGATTACGAAAAGGAGACCAAAGAGCTGCTCTGTTTTCCTGAATTGTATGGTCCTGTCCAAATAAAATCGGAGTTGCCTATGAACATCAGGTTTGTGCAGCATGAATTCCATTGTATCTGTGTATTTAGGGAAGAAAACGGGCAATTCAATAGATTGGTTGAAATTTGTCTCTGAACAAACTTTGGGTAAAAATGATGGATTAGTTCTGAGCGAGAGTCTGTCATTATGGAAAATCAGATAAGGAGGTTTGCTGTAACTCAGAAATCCTCTGAGCAGAAGTGATAGCTATTAGAAATATGGTCTTCCATGAGAGATATTTCAAATTACAGGATGAGGCTGGTTCGAAAGGAGGTAATACAATTTGGGAAAGAACAAAATCTAATTCCATGGCATGGCTGGAGTTTTGACGGGTGGTCTCAAATGAATAGTACCCTTGAGAAAGGCTTTAGAGAGTAGATGTGACATGACATTAGAACCTTGGACACCAAGATGAAAATTCGAGATTGCTGCTAACTGAACTCTAATGGTAGCTGCAGTGGCTCCTTCACTGAAAAGTTTAGTCAGAAACTCCAGAACAGATGAAACTGAAGCTAGGTACGGATCAATATCATTCTGAGATGCCCATATAGAAAATCTCCTCCATTTGCTAAGATATAATTTTCTGGTAGATGACTTATGAGAGGATGTTAAAATATGTTGGGCCTTGGCTGAGAGGTTGTAAATCCTGGCTATGTTTGGAATTGGAGCAGCCAAGCTATCAGTTTGAGGGAGTGAAGAGAAGGATGAAGAGCCCCTGATGAATGGGTCAGAAGATCTGGAACTGGGTCCAGGATCCAAGGGTCTCCCAATAGATGAGGGTGAAGGAAGGGAAACCAAATCCGATGAGGCCAAAAAGGGGCCATTAAGATTATGGTCCTTCCCAGAATCTTTGCTTTCTGTAATACTTTGGGTATTAGAGGGAAAGGGGGAAAGGCGTAAAGGAGACCCAGGGGCCAATTGTGCACTAGTGCAACACTTGGGGCATCCCCCAGCGGGGGAATTAGGGTGAAGTAGCTGCTGCATTTGGTGTTTGTTGGGGTTGCAAAGAGATCGCAGCAAGGCTGGCCCCATCTGCTGAGGATGCTTTCTGCTACTTGTTTCTTTAAAGACTACTCGTGAGGCAAGAGAATTGCCCTACTTAGCTTGTCTGCTATCACAATGGATATCCCAGGGATGTGCGTTACTATCAGAAAGCGCTGGGTGGAAGTTGCCCAATGCCATACTCTCAGGGCCTCTCAACACAGGGGATAAGATTTGGTTCCTCCTTGTTTGTTTATGTACCAGACCACTGACATATTGTCCGTCTGAATTGCAATTGTTCCCAGAGGGAGAGAATCTTGAAAGGACTGCAACGCTAGGAGTACCGCTCTCATCTCCAGGACATTGATATGCAGATGAACCTCGTGCTTCTTCCACGTGTCTTGGGCTGTTTTTCCCTGATAATGCCCCCCCCCCCCTATCATGGAAGCGTCCATGGTCACCGTGGCTATAGGACTGGGTAGAACAAATGGACGGCCTAGAATTACTTGTTGGGATGTCAGCCACCACTGAAGGTCCTTCTTGCACGTATTCGTTATTATGATTTTGTGTGACATTGGGAGTTCCTGAAAGGACCACTGAGAGAACAGGAGCCACTGTAGTACTTGCATGTGCATCCGACCCAGAGGAATGGCTATGATTGCTGCCGCCATCGTTCCTAGCAATTTGAGTACCATTGAGACTGGAGCTTTTGTCTCTGGATGCAGGTCTAGGATTTGTTTTTGTAAAAGACAAACTCTTTCTGGAGGAAGGTTTAAGGTCATTGTGATTGTATTTAGTTCTGCTCCTATAAAAACGGTCTGTTCTGATGGCAACAAGGCCTTTTTCTTCTGACTTTATGGTAATCCCCAGTTGATTGCTGAGATTTAAAGTTGTGTCCCTTGCATGTATGAGTTGATGCCTGGTGGTGGCACTGAGAAGCCGGTCATCTAGATATGGAAACGCCTGGAATACCAAATGTCTCAGGTGAGCCGTGACTACTGCCATGCATTTGGTGAACACTCTGGGGGCTGTAGTGAGACCAAAGGGCAGAGCGTGAAATTGGTAATGACTGGCTCTCAGACAGAAGCGTAGATGACCCCTGGATGGCCTGTCCATTTTTATGTGGTAGTACGCATCCTGGAGATCTATCGAGCACATCCAATTGTCTTTACCCACAAAGGTGAGTACTGACTGCAGTGTGACCATCCGGAACATTGTCTTTTTTACCGACTTGTTTAGTCTGCTGAGGTCTAGAAAAGGTCTCCAGTCCCCTGTTTTCTCTGGAACTAAAAAGAACCTTGAATAAGTTCCGAATCCTCTCTGGTCTGCTGAAACTGGTTGGATGACTCTTTTTTTCAGTAAGCTTTGGACCTCTATGGCTGCTTGTTCCTTGTGACTAGGTGGAACATCTGGGATTTTTTTCACAATAGGGGCGGTGTGGCAAAGGGAATAGAGTATCCTCTGGATATGATACTTTGTACCCAGCTGTCTTTTGTTATTTTTAGCCAGGCATCTGGGTACAAAGAAAGGCGCTCCCCGACTACCTCCAGAGATGGAAAATTGGGCCTTCTCTCAGGAGCTCTGACAGGGCTTCCCAAAGAACTGATCTCTGTCACCCTGATTCTGTGGACCCCCTCTGCCGCATGGACAGTGTCTTCCATTATTTCCCCCTCCTCTGCCTCTAGAGGGGGTTTCACCATGAGTGTGCTGGAAAGATCCTTGAGATTTACGGAACCACATCTTTCCACCTCCCCTCCCTTTGGGGTAGGGTCTAATCGGGGTAGAAAAATGTAGTCTGATGGTGGGCAAAGTCTTTCCATCTTTCTCACTCCTGGTAAGTGTTTCCTTCACTTTCAGTCCAAAAAGGGACGAGCCATCAAAAGGAGTGTTAATAAAGTCCACAAAGGAACATAGGCACATCCAGGAATGTCTCCTTAGGGCAATTCCTGTACCCGCTGCTCTGCTCATTCTATCAGCTGCATATGAGACTAGATGCATGGAAGAGTTCACAACAGAATTAAGAGTAGAGAGCTGGGAAGTTACCTTGTCAGAAACCCCTGCAGCTACTGAACCCTGCAGAGTATCTCCTAGTTCCTTCAGGAGATCCCTTTGCAACCTAGTGAAATGTGTGAGGTAGTTCAGCGATTGAAGGACAAAAGCTGCTAAACTAAAGATACACTTCCCATACCTGTCCATAATCCTGGACTCTCTATTAGGAGGATGAACAGATGTAGATGTTTCTGATAGTTCCTTCTTAGTGTCCGCTACCACCACCAAGGCATCAATGGGCATTCCTTTAGTTAGAAAGGTTTTATCTTGAGGGCAGGTTATAAATTTATTAGGCCTCCTGGGAACAGGCTCCGTAGTATCCAGGAACTCCCATGCCCTCTGAGAGAGTAGCTCAATCAACTCATCGAAGGGTGGAGACATCCAAGAGGTGGTGGGTTGAGACCCAAAAGCCTTCAGAAGGACTGACTCATCATCAGTAGTGTTAAGGGATTTCCAGCCACCCCCCTGTTTAAGGATTTCTAGGATATCTGTGAATGAGATACCCTCTGAGGGGGACCGTGGGGACTCTTCTGACTCATCTAAGTCAGCATCAGAAGTGACGGATTCCTGTGGGGAGTCCAGATGCTTCCTCTTGCAAAGTCTCTTCCTGGGAACCTCTTCAGTGGGAGCTTCTGGAGAGGTCTCGGAAGAGCAAGGTTCACCCAATGGGGTTTCCTGAGGATCAGGGTCTCTACGCTCTAATGGGGTGTGTGTTGTAGAGTTAGACACCGGTGCTTTAAGGGAGGGAGCTGCTGGTACTGATAGTGTGGTTGACGGTGTGGACAATGCCCTCCTCATGGCCTCAAAAGCCCCTTGGTCCCAATGCGAGGAATCCTCCGGATCTGAGGATACAAGGGACTCTTCCGGTGCCAGAACAAAGGGCTCTGAGCCCGAGGTGGGAGCCAAGCTCACTCGAGCCAAAGCCCCGATAAGCAAGACTATCCTCCCTGGACCCAACTGGCGAGCGTCAACTCCGAGATCCCTCGGTCGGCACCGAAGATATCAGGGCAGTCAGGGCCGAGAAACCTAAGGTAGGTGTCAGCCCTGAGGGCTCTACGATCATCAGTTCCGAGCTCTCTGGCTCCAAAACTTCTACGCACATCGGAGGAGGAACAGAAGATGGTGGGGAAACTTGTGTTGGCTCTGAAGTCCCAGGGGTCGGTGCCCCTAAAATTTTTGCAAGCACCAGTATCTGCAAGAGCCTCTTCACCACACGGTCCACATCCAAATCAGAGAGTCCACTTGAGACCCAAGAAGAATGTGTGGATGAAGCCACCAACTTTAAGATGGGGGATTTCAATGTAGGAGATACCAGCTCCAATGTCAGGGACCAGCTCCTAACCAAGACAACAGTCGGCTCCATTAGCTGTGCAGCCGATGTTGAACTTTTACTCGATCTGGTTTTTGGAGTCAATGGACTTGTTCTTGGCTCCGAAAAACTAGAAGACGTCTTAGAGAGTTTGTCATGCTTATCAAGTGCTTCTTGGAAGGAGGATTTTAAAAGACCTCTATCCATAACTTTTGTCTTTCTTTCATGCAACACTCTAGCACTAAGAGTGGCATATTGAACAACTTTCTTGAAGGTGCACCTCACCCAAACAATACACACAGTTGGTATTTCCATCAGTGATGGACATCTTTTGCTCACATCTTGGGCATTTTTTAAATCCAGACTTGAATTTCTCTTTCTCCTGATGAGACATCCTATCAGACAACAGAGAAAAAAACCTATATATATATATATATATATATATATATATCAACACAGCACACTACTCCTAATAATGCAAGATCTTTAAACAATGCTAAATATCAATATGGTTGCTCTGTAAATAAAAAGGGCTCTAACTAACACCGCACAACTATGTTAGAAGAAATATAAGATAAGGAAAGATAAAGGCCTAAAAACATGGCCACTTATCTAAGTTATTTAAAGTCTCTAAATAACTAGCAAATTATCAAAAATACATAATGGCCTGTAATTAAAAGGGCTCTGACTAACACCTCACAACTATGTAAGAGGAAAAAGAGATAGGGAGAACTAAAGGCCTAAAGAGTGGCCACTTATCTAAGTTATTTAAACTACCTAAGAAAACTAGCAAATACCAGGAATACACTTATAGAAAGGCTAACTACTATAAAGAAAGGAAACATATTATTAAACTATCTAATTTAAGCTATGTAGCAATTTTTAAAAGAGAAAAAAGTAATAACTTTCACTGGCCAGAGCTGGTAAACATCCGATCAAGTTGGAGAAGCAAACGAGATCTGAAGGAAGATCAAGGTGCATCATGGGATAGGGAGTTGGCCTCGAGCTGGTTGAAGACCTCGAGCTTTTGCAGTTGGCCAAGTTAGAGCTGAGGATCGGCTCCGAACCCATCAGTAAGAATGAATGGCGAGATAGAACAACTTCACATCAAAGTATTAGAGCATGCAAAACATATTAGCTTATATTTTTAATGAACTGTGTGATTATCTATAATTCATGTAGCAGAGGAATTGGATCTATATTACATTATCGCATGATGAAAAGAGTGAACGCTCTTTCATCGATCCGATAATGTCAAAAGCATATAAAAGCGAAGTCACAGAACACTGATTTTTTTCTCAGGGAAAAAAATTGGTGGGCCATCTTCAAGGCCTTTGCCATTTCCTCCACTATGGTGCGATCTCGGAGTTGGTATATTTAAATAAGGGGGGTGTGGGGGCCATAGCCCCCCACTACATTTTGTGTTTAAACTTTTTTTTTTTTTTTGCAGAACAGCAAATTTTTTCCCAGGGAAAAAAATTGATATTCTGTGTGTTCACTTTTTTCTTTTTTCGATATTATTGGTTCGATGAAACAGCGTTCGCTCTTTTCATTGTGTGATAATATAATATAAACGCGTGAAATTAAATGGCCTAAGTGTACATGCCTTCAGCAGGTCTTCTAGACCATGACGGAAGAGCATACTGGCCTTGATGAGACTACATACCATACCACATTTGCCAAAAGATCACACAGAAATTATTAACTTTGTTAAAGAGTAAATGGTACCAATGTGTGGCAATTAAACAAATAAAAAAGTGTGGTAATTTTAACACTATTGTCTACAAAAAAAAAAAAAAAAAAACATCAGACCTAAAACTGTCCTCTCCACTGAGTCAGAGAGATAATGGGGAATAGTCAGAGATGCAGTGCACAACTTTTTCTATATTTAAGGCAAGGAAACCTAGCTACAAACTACAAATATATGGAATTTGTGCAGGGTCTTGTAGGTGGGGTATGTAAACACTAAACTAGTAAAAGGCATCTTCCAAGATTAATTTCCAGTGAAGAAAAGCATTCTATGTAGTTCAGCCCAAACATAATCAAAAAGGTGCTGCTTTTTGGCTATGTTTTGCAGATGAACTCGTAAGTATATAATCTAATTTCTGGTTATTTAATACAGGTTTGATATGTAGCACACAGCAACAAAAGTCAAAAGACAAGGCCAATGTAGCAGCTCATGGAGAGCTTCATCCCAATTCAAAATGCACTGATTCCATTCAGTTAATGTGCAGGTGACGTGATTATTTCGGATATACATTTGATGTCTATGGCAAACATTCAGGCATTACCCACGATAACAGTATCTGGCTGAAGTGTACGCTACAGTGCTGATTCCACAGTGAGGGCATAACAAGAGGGTGTTTAGTTTGGGATGCAGTGGGTCATCTATGACTACCTGATAAGAAAGGTAGCAACTCAGGCAGATGATGCTTACAATACCATCCACCAAAAGACTGGGAATATTTCCCTGCCTAGATGTCTTGGGTGGTGCACTGCAGTATGCATCCCCTAATACATGCATGCTGCACAACATGACTATGGACACTTTGACAGCTGCAGCAGGTGCACCACAAACAAGGTCAGACCAACCAACCACTGAAGATGTGCAATGGGTAGCACCATAACAGTGAAGAATGTGATACAAGATGACAGGGTACTGTTCCAAGGACATCTAAATTTAGTACAACAGCTAGGTGCATACTCATACAGCAGATCTTGAGGCAGATATCTGTCAGCAGGAAAATACCATAGGGACATGCCGTACTGTGTGTTTTTTGTGTGTGTGTCTGTCTCCCTTTCCACAGCAGTGCAATGAAAGCATGCCAGAATGAGTCATACAGTAGGAGTATGTAACCAATATGTAAAGCTACTAAAATATTCCTACTGCAAACTAAACTTTATAGAATGACATGGCATACAGTGCCAATTAATGTAATATAATGGGTAGGGTTCAAAAAGGGAGGTTACCTTTATTATCCTACAAAGGTATCAACAGAAGTGATAAAAGGAAATGGATCACCACTGTCCAATGTATGTCCTTGGATGCTGTATCCCATGTATACATGCTATCCTTGGAACCCTAACAACGATGTGCTGCCTCTGTATGTGAATGTGTGCTCTGCGGGGTGGCTGTGTGGAGGATTCCTTACTGTATCCCTACCAGTGATGGAGGTACACGGGTTGTGTAATGCTGGACTAACATGCAACATGGATGAACTGTCCAGCAGCATGTCAACAATATGTTCCATTAAATAATGTGCTTACTGTGACCATGAAACCCTACCCACAAAACAGGGCTTCTGTCCACAAGGAGCGACTGGCCATTTGACGCTGTTAAGCAATAAAGACAGCATTCCCCTTGTAATGCTGTTCTCTTGTGGACAATGGCCAGCAACCGTCATGTTACTGCCTGTGTGACACACCGGCCATAATCAGGCATCCCATATTCCTTGAACTTGTACCCAACAATATAAAGAGTATGTCTGTAAGGGATTCACTGATCATGTGTAATTCAAGCCCAGGGCATTTGACCGCCATTACTTGTCTGTCTGTGCATCTGGACAAGGATAGTGTCCTGGTACCTTTCCACCACTGTCACATGCCTGACCAATAAACATATCACATGTTCCAGTGCATTTACCTTTGACGGTTAAATATGACAAGCGTCCTGCAAGGTGCTTCCATAATCTGTGAAAATGACACCAGTATTAGCTATATGAAGCATTCCATGACAGTTTGCCAGTATCTTGCACATAATGCCAGTGTCTAATGTCTGAAGCACATAAGAATGTGCATGTTCTGTCCCCATCTGTGGACATGCAAAACAGACAGAGACGGCTGCTCTTCATTCCCTAGTCATCCCACATGGTACCAGGAAGACACGGTTGTGGCTGTCTAGCTGGTTAAGATAGTGTTCTCTATAACAGCAGCACTGTCTGCACTCCTGGGTTGACAGGTAAACATAATGGGCATCATCAATGCTCCCACAGGTGTTGTCCATGTGGTGACAGATACAGAGTGGCTGCCATACACCTCTGAGGTTAACTTTGCAATAACAGCCTGGACAGTAGCCTCTTTAGCTGTGTATTGTCAAAGGTGAATTAAAGCCACACATTTCTGTGACTTCAGCACCCACACAGGTAGACTCCACAGCGATCACATGCAACACAATTGTCATCTGTGAGCACTGGCTATGGAATCCTCATCTGCAGAAAAGGAAAATAACACATTACACATATCTGCATGCAGGATATCCTAGCCCATGCACAGGTGGGCCCTATTCATTTGCTGTCACCTCAAGCTCCTAGACACAATGACTTAAAAACATGCTCATCACATGAATCTGTCATATGAAGGAACAACAAAGATATACTGAAATGCACTATGCAAACAACTGCTAGAAAATTCACATATATGTAGGTGGGGATGCACCCACACTGTGATTCCGCCCCCATTAATGCAGTACATCTAAATTTCCTGCAGTAGAAACACAAATCTCCTCACAAGGAGTGAGAATCACCTGAGCCATTGAAGCTGGCTGCCGCAATACTCCAACAACCTAATTTCACTGGGTCTGTAGCATGCCATATGTCATGTCTGTGCTCTTCTGTTGCACTCAGACATTGACAGGCCATGGGTGTCAAAAGTCACTATCTCTGCTCTCTACTTATTCCATGCACTTCTTTCACCTCCTCATTCCAGTAAGAATGATCTATCAGTGCATACAGCATTGATTAACTCCCACAATGCATCTTAAATAAGTAAATATAGGAACATACAAAGTTTTTACTAGACATGATTGTAGTGATCCAGAAGGTTAATGTTACTGTGGAAGATGTTGTATACATAACCATATAAAGATGTTCATGATGAATTGCTGTATTCACAACAGTCACATTCAGTTAGCTCTAAACTCCTCCGACCTCACATATGACAAAAATGTGCAAAGGAGGCAAAACAGTAGAAAATGAGATTCCTTTCACAAGAATACAAAATGAGGTGAGACACTGTCCTGGTGAAAAATGTCTGACTACACCCTCTGCCAAGATAACACGGTGGACTCACCATAGGGGCATTAACTATGGTTACTGACATCATGCACAGGAAGACTGTATGTACCCTGGACACTGATATGTACCTGCATGGATTTTGACTGTTGTTAGTACTTATCTAAAGTACGTATATATGTGAGGACACAATACAACTATTTTTTGTCACACAGATTCCTAGACATCCATTTCATCTCTGCTGAGGTTGTAGCGCTATCCTAAAGCACCCATAATTATGGATAACACATGATTCTGTCCTGTCAAGATAGGAATGCCATCCTGCAGTGTCTGCTGGAGAACACTGGGGGCTGTGGCATACTATATACTATCACACGGATATTACATGCAGTACTGTGCATATCAGACACTTTCATGAATTATGCATATAAGTGTGTGTGCTCGAATGAATGTATGTATGTATGTATGCCAGATGTTATCAGGTGGCATATGTGACTTGTGGATATCTAGATTCACTGGCACCATAATATACAATAAGCAGCCAGGAAACAGTCATGCACATGTCATAATGGCTTACTGGATCATGTTCAAGACATTTATCACATTATGCATTACATCTACAGCTGAATATACAGGCACATGTGCTTATATATATTGTGTGCACACATGCTTGTGCATGCAGATTTTTAATAAGCAAGCAGTAGTATTGGCTGATTTCTTACTTTATCAAATACTTAGTTTGATTAACTGCTTTATCAACCATACAAGCTTTTTTTACTTGACCGTAGCATTTTAATACATGATTCGTTGTGATGTTGGTTGTATAACAGTGAAATTCATATATACAAATTAATGGGGTACATAGCTCTCATCTGTCCAGATTTCCGCAGATTGTTCATATTTTTGATTCATATTTTTGGCCCATTTCTCATAAAACTGTAGTTTTCTGGCAAATCATTGAGGACTGAAGTATGAAAACAATGGCAGACATTCGATTTGCAGACTTCATATCCTTCAGAAAATTCATGCTAATGCAAAACCTGTTATTCTATATCAACTTTCTAAGTTTGCAAGAGCAATATTTAAAGTGTCCCTATTTTTGGGCCTTTGTCTCCCCATTGTTTGTGGCTTTGTCCAGATTTCTTGTTCTAAGAGGTTGAAAGGTATGAAGGGGTATGGATTTTAACGAAAAAGCCCACTGAGTGATCAAGACAAAAACATAATGAACTGTACAAATATTTATTTTTTTCCCTTAGGACAATAAATACTTATGGATTTACATTTGTATTTTTGAAGTGGGTACTAACATTTGAAGAACTCACCCACGGTCATTCTTTAAAGTGCCAACATTCACTCTGTCGATATTCCTTAAGGTCATCCATACAGAGGCATTTTAAGTGTGGATAAGTCATTTGGATCACTCCTTTAGTAGAAAGGTCTAACGGTTTTTCTCATGAAGTCAGTCAGACTTAGAGGTTTCAAGTTAGAAAATCCAAATGGACTGAAGATAGCTGGACCTAAGGGTTTCACTGGTGGATGGTCTAAGCTTTTGCATGGTTACTTTAAGCTAGCCACACTGTTGACACTTTTATCATTCTCCCAATTTATAGCAACCTCCTTCACTATAATAACTGTCCATTGCATCTTATCACAGTGCAGAAAAAACACACCTTACTACTAAGGTACCCAGTTCGGTGTTGTCATTGGTTCGATCTCAGTTTATGCTACTGCTAAACTATCCTTTTTAACTATGAAACCAACATACGTCATATGAAATTCAGATGCCCTGCTATTTGCTATAATTCTTTATAATTATTTACTACTGAGACAGCATTTTCAAAAGTTGTCCTAGCATATGGAAACAGACTACCAGATGACATCAGGTTACTCACAGAACTAAATACTTTAAGACACAATAAAAAGCATTTCATCAAAATAAATGCAAATGCTTTAAGGACGCACAGTGATATTCAAGTCTTTCTCCACAACTAATCTCGACAAGTCAGTTGCTCGTGACTAGGTTCTTAAAATTTTCTTAATCTCTCAATGTGACCATACTTGCCTAATAAGTGGGGAAAGGACTGGGAGAATATATTAAATATACGTTTACATAAATATGTACATCTTAAATATTTCCATGTAATTTCATTCTATTGTAATGTTATTCGATTAGTATGTGTACCATAGCTTTGAGAACCTAAGAGTGTACACTTACATGTGCAGACAACTGTGTTATATCTGACATACTGTTCAGTTATCTGTATGCCTCAGTGCATTATACCTCATTATTTTACTTCTGAATGTATATTCACGCTATTCATTTGCTTGTACTGTCTCTGGCCTGGGATGTGGCTGAAAAGGGTTCTCGGTCTAGTTCACTCACACAGTTTAACAAATTCAAATAAATAAAATATGTGTAGACTACGTTATCATAAGGGTTCAAGAGGTGAAGATTACTTTTGGAATGTGGCTTTCATTTACCAAAGATATATTCTCAGTATCATTTAGCTGCACTCTTTTTAAAATATGGATAGAATCCTTTCATCACACAACTATTTCAAGTAGAAATATAATGAATTCTCCTTACAAAAAGCAATATAAAGAGATTGGGAGCCTCACAGATGCAAGTGCTCACATTTGTGGTCATGCAAGATTTATACAACTTTTACAATTCAAATCCTGTATTTATTTTTTTTACCATCTACAAGTTACAGTCAGAAAGCTGTCTTTTTCTGCTACTTTTACTACTAATAATCTACATTACTGGTGAAGGTTGGCAGAAATACACACACACACACTCACACACACACACACACACACACACACACACACACACACACACACACACACAGACACATGTATTGTGTGTGTGTGTGTGTATATATATATATATATATATAGATATATATATATATATATATATATATATATATATATATATATATATATATACACATACACACACACATGGAACCACTACTAAATCCTGAAAACCCAAACTACCGATGCCCAAAATCCTGAGACCAAATACCCGAAACACTAAAATGCCGAAACATCAAAACCGTGAAATTCAAACTACCGAAAACTACAATCAACATACACCACACACATACACACACCTTCCCCAGAACACAAACACACAAACCTAAACTACAGACAAGCAGGGGGGCAAGCCCCCTGCACCCCCCACACCCCCCTACTTACATATTCTAACTCCAAGGTCGCACTATATACACAAACACACTAAACACCACCACACACCTACATTCTCCTTGCACACACACATCACAGTTACAACACACACTTACACACTAAACTCCTAACCAACACATTTAAACATAGATACTTACCTGAACTTCCACCATACTGCAACACCAGAAGCGCGAATGTCAAACTCCCGATGATCAGGATTTTGAAATTCACACTTCTGGTCTTTCGGTAATTAGGGGTTTCGGCTATATAGTTTCGAAAGTTTGAAATTCGATATTTCAAACTTTCGAGATTATGTAGTGATCCCATATATATATATATATATATATATATATATATATATATATATATATATATATATATAGGTTTACTATCATGATGTTGGATGGCATTCCGTCGAGCTGGGATAGTTGAAAGGCAAGTTTCCCAGTTCACAGAAGGCCGAACCAAAAATGGATGACACCACAATAACAAATGCTAGTGTGCATTCATTGCTGTGAGGTCGATGTTCTTCATTGGGATCTCGGTATAGTGGGGATCGGGAAATGTACCCATTTCCTCACAGTAGTGCGATCTCGGAGTTTGTATATATAAGTAGTAGGGGGTGGGGGGTGGGGTGGGGGGGCTTGCCTCCCTGCAAAATGTTAGTTGGAATTGACGGCATGCTGGGTAATGTCGACTCTGTCGAATTTGGACAGGTCGACATTACCGGTTTTGGTGTTGTGCCTGTTCGGTGCTGTGACTTTCACTATTTAGTTTGACATGGTGACCACGCGCTGGAAGTGGTTTTGTGGTTATGATAGTAAACCTACACACACACACACACACACACACACACACACACACATATATATATATATATATATATATATATATATATATATATATATGTGTGTGTGTGTGTGTGTGTGTATGGTTTCACTTTATAATCTCAAAAAACTAAAATACCAAATTTTAGTATTTTGAGACTATAAAGTCAAAAGTGCAGTTACGCGAAACTGCATTTATTTATCTGTTTTCAGTGGAGGCCCTGGGCGAAAAGCTCCACATTACATACAAGTAAATCAAAACTTACAATTAGAATCAGAATTATATACAGAGATGTAGCGAATGGCCCTGACAAAACCAGCTCTGACCCTAGAAATCACATCCAACTTATAGTGCTTGGTAAAAGTATACACAGAAGACCAGATAGCTGCCTCATGAACAGAATTATTATCCATACCTTTGAAAAAAGCACAAGAAGAGGCTAAAATCCTAGTAGAATGAGCCTTAACAGAAAAAGGAAGGCTCATCCCATGAAAGGAATAGCAAAAAGAAATGGCTTTAGATATCCAAGAAGAAATGGTTTGTTTGGAAACAGCCAAACCTAAAGACTTAGGATGAAAAGAAATAAAAAGCTGCTCAGATTTACAAATAACTTTAATTTTATCCAAATAATATTGGCATTTTCTATGTAAATCCAAGGTGTGAAGAACCTTCTCACTAGCAGATTGTGGAGAACGGAAATAAAGTGGGCAAATGAACAGAGAGATTAACAGAACTCATTAACCACCTTAGGCATAAAAGAAGGATTAATATGAACAGACACCCTGTCCTTATGAAAAACACAGAAAAGGAGGAACAGCCATAAGGGCTTGCAGCTGAGACACCCATCTGGCTGAGGTAAGATTCAAAAGAAGAACAGTCTTTCAAGAACACTGCCGTAAGGAAGCTCCCCTTCCATCCCATTAGCCCTTCTAGCTTGTTCCACCTTCGTGTGGAGCATCTACTTTATATCTGCGTTTAGTGCAATATTTGTATATAAGATTTAAGTTTATGAGTTTAGAACAGTATCCATTTGAGCTTAGTACTATCTGTATATACATCGTACCTTTATTCCTATCCTCTAGCTAGATATTGGTATATCTGTTCATAACTATGTTTCATATATGTATAGCTAATGTTCGCTGCGGTATATATTATTTGCTACTGTATGTATATTCAATTATTCTTCATGAATTGTGCTGCTCATTTACTGTTCTGTGTAGCTTTTCTCCCCAGCTCTCTGCTGAAAAAGGACCTGTGGCCATTCGGAATTTCCTGGTAAACAAATGTAAATAAATAAATAAGGAAGGAAGCTGAAGCAGCAGGCTCAAAAGGAGCTCCAGTCAATTTTTTTAAATCAAAATTAAGGTCCCAGGAAGGAGGAACAGGCTTACTGGGAGGCCTACTGTGAAAGATGCTTTTAAGATACTGGCCTCAAATCTAGAAACCAAAGGGGGAGTCAAAGACAGACAAGCAGAAACATCTGATAGGTGGACTTTAACTGAAGAATATGCCAACTAAGCATTAAGCAAGTCACACAAATAAGACAGAAACAAAGGAACAGCCATAGTAAGTGGATCCATTTTACGAGAAAGAAACCAAACAGAAAATCTCTTCCATTTGGACAAATAAGATTTTCTAGTAGTGGGTTTCCTGGCCTCTTGCAGGACCTGAAGCAAGTCCTCAGAAAAAGGGTGTGTGAAAGAGATCAACCCCTAACACCCACAATGTCAGCTGAAAAGTGGACAGGTGGGGGTCGATGAAAGACCCCTTGTCTTGTGTGAGTAGGTCCACCCTGTGAGGTAACTTGTGATGACTGCCCTTGGCTGAATGCAGAAGAAGAGGGAGCCAATGCTGTCTGAGCCAAATGGGAGTCACCAACAATATTTTGGGAGCATCCTGTTTTATCTTGAACAGGACCTTCAGAATGAAAGGAAGGGGAGGGAAGGCATAAAGAAACATCTCCTTCCAAGAAAAAGATAGGGTGTCCGCCATCCAAGCCAGGGGACATGGGAGTCTGGTGCAAAAGAGAGGAAGATGTCTGTTCAGAGGGTAGGCAAAGAGATCTATCTGAGGAGTACCCCAACTGGTGGACAATGTCCAAAAACATATCCTTGTGAAGCATCTACTCATAGGATTGTGTTATGGACCTTTTCAGAGAAACTGCCACTACGTTTTGATCTGAGGGAATATAAACTACCTGAAGGGTCACCTGATATTGAACAACTAGTATGCGCAGGAGATGAGACCTTGTCCTCCCTTGCTTGTCAATAAACCCCATCACTGTGGTATTGTCTGTGAGAATTCTGAGGAGCCCTGGAAGCAAAGGAGAGTGGAAGGCCTGAACAGCCAGAAGAAGGGCTCTTATCTCTTTGCCACTGATGTGGTCTTTCTTTTGTTGAAAAGGCCAAAGGCCCTGAACTTTTAGAGGTCGAAAGGGGACCTCCCATCCTATGTCAGAGGCATCTGAGTGGGGACTGGAGGTTGAAAAGGCAACCCTGGGTTGAAGGACAACTGATGAGTCCACCACTACAGTTACAGCTTGAGACATGGAAGAAGAGGGGCATAAAAGTCTAGAGGATGAGAATGTTGAAGCCAAATGGACTTTAGAAACTACTGGAGGTTCATCATATGAAGCCTGGCCTGAGGAAGCATGGAAGTGGTGGAAGCCATGTAATCCAGAGCCCTGCGAAACTCCCTGGCTGTAACTAAAGCCAGAGGAAGAAGGGATTGAAAGAAAGCAATCAGAGTTAACGCCTTGGGAGGAGGCAGTGATGCTAGCACTGGAACACTCTGAAGCCTGCACCCTAGAAAAACATGATCTTGAGTAGGAGTCTGGAATGATTTTTGAAAGTCTGCAGTACACCCCAAGCTTTGCAGAAGGCAAATAGCAAAGTGTAAATGCTGAAGTAAAATATCTAAAATATCGGGAGAACAGGCCTGAATGAGCAGGTCATCCAGGTAAGGAAAGATCTGTATTCCTCTCAATCTGCAGAAAGCAATCACAGGAGCGAGGCATTTGATGAAGACACTTGGGGCTTTAGAGAGGCCAAAGGGCAAAACATAGAACTGAAAATGCCAGGAAGCAACAGAGAAATGTAAAAACTTCCTAAAAAGGGGATGAATAGGAATATGAAGATAAGCATCCCTGAGATCCAGAGAAAATAGAAAGGCCTGAGGAAGTAAAAGAAGAAAAAAGAAGTTATATCCTTACCATAACGTTCCATGTGAGTTGTTCATCTCGCCTTTTTGTTCTTACATGTGGGTCGGAGCCGAGGTCGGCCGCTTTTCAAGCTCAGACTCTCAGAGAAGCTCGAGACCTAGTGTATATCCCATGATGCTCTACTGTGAATCCCCAGATCTAGTATGCTGCAACCAAGACAGCCTACAGACAGAATAAGACTATAGAGTCTACCTACTTAGGTAACTATAAAAAGTAGAAGGAAACAAGAAGAGCAGGAATGTATAAAACAGACTGACAACTGAACCAATCCACCAAGGCAACCATCTCACTCGACTGGAGGGGGAAGGTGGGCGGGAATGTAAGAACAAAAAGGCGAGATGAACAACTCACGTGGAACGTTATGGTAAGGACATAACTGCTTTATGTGAAGTTGTTCTATCTCACCGTTTTGTTCTTACAAGTGGGTAGCGTCCCAAGCACCCTAATCCTGGGCGGCTCACGGGAGAACATTCCTGAGCACAGTGGAACCAAACGTAGCCCTGTCCCTGGAGGTCCTATCCACTTTGTAATGAGTGATAAATGTGTGAGGTTTTGACCATGTGGCAGCTGCACAGATGGTATCTAAAGGCAAGCGAGCTGCATGAGCCAATGACGTAGAAACAGCTCGTGTAGAGTGGGCTTTGATGTTAGTTTCTAATGGTTGATTAGTGGAAGCATAAATGAATCTGATGCAGTCAGAGAGCCACTTAGAC
This sequence comes from Protopterus annectens, assembly GCF_019279795.1. Classification (NCBI taxonomy): domain Eukaryota; kingdom Metazoa; phylum Chordata; order Ceratodontiformes; family Protopteridae; genus Protopterus; species Protopterus annectens. The sequence continues at coordinate 315,147,559 of NC_056751.1, forward strand.
AGTGTGATTTTTGATACTGCGAAACCTTTCTTATTCTCTGCATAAGAGACGAAGAGTCGATCCGATTGTCTGAAATCCTTCGTTCTATCCAGATAGAACCTCAGTTGTCTATGTACATCAAGCTTGTGTAACATATATTCTAGTTTGTTGGTATGGTGTTTGAAGAAGGTTGGGAGCTCAATGGACTGATTTAAGTTATTTTCTGAAGAGATCTTGGGAAGAAAGGTAGGGTTAGTCCTGAGGGATACCCTATCAGGGTGAAAAATCAAATATGGGGGTTTGGAGGACAAGGCTTGAAGTTCGGAGACCCTACGTGCAGATGTAATGGCTACCAGTAATAAAGTTTTCCAAGACAAAAACTTTAGATGACAAGATGAAGCAGGTTCAAAGGGGGAGAGCATCAGTTGGATAAAACCAGATTCAAATTGCAGGGGTAGACAGGATGCCTAATAGGTGGCCTGAGATGGTGGGTTCCTTTTAAGAATGCTTTACATAGTCTATGCGACATGATGTTCGAGCCGTTAAAGCCTACATGGAAGTTTGAGATAGCAGCCAATTGAACTCTAATGGTGGCAGCAGCCGCGCCATCATGGAACAAGGAAGACAAGAACTCTAAGATGGTATGGATAGGTGCTACATAAGGGTCAGTGTCATGTTGAGAAGCCCAGTGAACAAATCGTTTCCATTTGCTATTATATAGTTTTCTGGTAGATCGTTTATGAGAGGAAACTATAATATGTTGGACCGCAGAAGACAAATCTTGTGACCTGGCTAATGTGGGAATCGGAGCAGCCAAGCTGTCAGTTTCAGGGAAGTGAGGGAGGGATGGAAAACTCCTGACGAATGAGTCAGAAGATCCGGCACTGGGTCCAGGATCCATGGTTCCTCCACTTGATACTTTCGCAGGAAGGGAAATCAAATTTGTCGAGGCCAAGATGGGGTTATCAAAATCACAGTCCTTCCGAGACTTTTGGCTTTCTGCATGAATTTGGGAATTAGCGGTATGGCGAAAAGGCATATAGGCGGCCTGGGGGCCAATCGTGTACGAGCGCTTCCCTCGGTTCGTTCCCCGGTGGGGGATAAAGGGCAAAGTAGCTGCTGCATTTGGCATTGATAGGAGATGCAAATAGGTCACAGCAAGGCTGGCCCCATCTGCGGAAAATGTTTTCCGCCACCTGTTGTTTGAGAGACTACTTGTGAGGCAACAGCATGGCTCTGCTTAGTTTGTCCGCTATCACGTTGGATGATCCCGGGATGTGCACTGCTATCAGAAAGCGTCTGGTGGATACAGCCTATTGCCAAATTCTTAGGGCCTCTTGGCATAAAGGGTACGATCTGGTTCCCCCTTGTTTGTTGATGTACCAGACAACCGACGTGTCCGTCTGGATAGCAATTGTGCCTGGAGGAAGAGAGTCGTGAAAGTGTTGCAACGCTAGGAACACTGCTCTCAGCTCTAGGACATTTATATGCAAGTGCGTTTCCATGATTGAGCAAGTGCCTTGGACCGTCTTTCCCTGAAATAGCCCCCCCCCCCCATCAGGGAAGCATCCGTGGTCACTGTGGCTGTGGGTTGGGGAAGAACAAAGGGACGTCCGATTATCTCTTGGTCGCTGTTCAACCACCAACTGAGATCCTTCTTGCAAAGATTGGTTAACCGGATCTCGTGTGACATGGGCAGTTGTTGGTAAGACCATTGCGCGAAGAGTAACCACTGGAGTATTCGCATGTGCATGCGGCCTAACGAAACTGCTATCAATGTGGCTGCCATTGTGCCTAAAAGCTGTAGTATCTGGGAAGCTGGAGCTTTGCTGCAGGCTAAGAGACTGGATAATTGATTTTTTAGAGTTACGATTCTTGATTGGGGCAACCTGATCCTTGCGTTGACGGTGTCCAGTTCTGCCCCTATAAATGTAATATGCTGCAAGGGCGATAACGCAGATTTTTCGAAGTTTAAGGTTATGCCCAACTGGGAACAAAGGTCTATGGTGTAGTCTCTTGCTTGGATTAGTTGATGCCTGGAGGTGGCGGTGAGGAGCCAGTCGTCCAGATATGGAAACACTCGGAATCCCAACCGTCTCAGGTGAGCCATGACCACTGCCATACATTTGGTGAACACCCTGAGGGCTGTGGTGAGACCAAAGGGCAGGGCTCTGAATTGATAATGACTTGCTCCCAGCCGGAAACGCAGGTGATCTCTGGATGATCTGTCCATTTTGATGTGATAGTAAGCATCCTTGAGATCTATAGAGCACATCCAATCGCCCATTGCTAAGAATGGGAGAATCGACTGCAGTGTGACCATCCGGAACTTTTCCTTCTTGACGAAGGTGTTGAGTTTGCTGAGGTCTAGTATGGGCCTCCAGTCCCCTGTTTTCTTTGGAACTAAAAAGAACCTTGAGTAAGTTCCGGATCCTATTTGGTCTGCCGGGACTGGCTGGATGACTCTTTTGTCTAGCAGGTTTTGGATTTCTATGGCTGCTAGTTTTCTCAGACTGGGTGGGACGTCTAGGATCATTGTACATATGGGTGGGGGTTTTGCAAAGGGAATGTAATAACCTCTGGCAATGACGCTTTTTACCCAAGAATCCATTGTAATGTTTAGCCAGGTGTTTGGGTATAAAGCCAAGCGACCCCCGACTGCCTCCAGAGTAGGACAGCTGGGCTTCCTTTCAGGAACACTGATAGGGCTTACCAGAGAAATGATCCCTGTCGCCCTGGTTCTGCAGACCGCCTCTGCCGTTTGGACGGCGTCTTCCATTTTTGCCCCCTCCTCTGCCTCTAGAGGGGGGGTATCAGTAGGTGTGTTTTGGAAAGCTCCTTGAGGTTTTCGGAACCACATTTTCCCACTTTGCTGCCTTTTGGGGTACGGTCTAGTTGGAGTGGAAAAATGGACTCCTACAGCAGACAGAGTCTTCCCTTCTTGTTCACACCTAGTAAGTGTCTCCTTAACTTTGGGTCCGAACAAGGCAGACCCGTCAAATGGGGTATTGACAAAGGAAGACTTAAAGGCTTCCGCAAAGGCGCATCCAGGACTGTCTCCGAAGAGCTATCGCTGAGCCTGCCGCCCTACTCGATCCATCGGCAGCATACGAAATGAGTCGCATGGATGAGTTTACTGTTGAATTAAGGGTGTTGAGTTGTGCAGTCACCTTTTCAGAGACTGCATCAGCTGTGTTACCCTGGAGAGCATCTCCCAGCTCTTTTAGGAGATCTCATTGAAAGCGGGTAAAATGTGTCAAGTAGTTGAGCGACATCATAGAAAATGCCGCAGAACTAAATATGAGTTTCCCATATCTGTCGATCGTCCTAGAATCACTATTAGGAGGATGGACAGCAGAAGAGGTTTCCGACATCTTTTTCTTGGTGGCCGCCGCCACCACCATGGCATTAACTGGGACTCCCTTTGTAAGAAAGGCCTTGTCAGTGGGGGAAGTAATAAATTTGTTGGGCCTCCGAGGGACCGGTTCCACTGAGTCAGGGGACTCCCATGCCCTTCGAGCAGCCAGCTCCATCAGTTCATTGAAGGGTGGAGTAACCCAGGAGGTGGGTGGTTGAGATCCAAAGGCCTTCAGGAGAACCGACTCGTCCTCTGAAGGAGCAAGGGACTGCCAATCACCCCTCTGCCTTAAGATTTCCAATATGTCTGCGAATGAGACATCCTCTGAGGGGGATCGTGGGGACCCTTCTGATTCCTCCAAGTCGGTATCCGATGTCAGGGATTCCTGTGGGGAATCCAAGTGCCTCCTCTTGCACAATCTTTTCCTAGGTACTTCATCAGTGGGAGCATCCGGTGAACTCCCTGGAGAGGAGGGGCCACCCAATGGGAATACCTGAGGCCCTGGATCTCGACACTTTGTGGGGATCTGTGGGGAAGAGGTAGAATGAGGCCCCTTAGGGGGAGGGGAAGACAGATCCGAGGAGGTAGTGGTCTTGGCAGCCATGACCTTCCTCATGGCATCGAAGGCACCAGAATCCCGGTCTAAGAAGTCAGTCGGCTCCGAAGAGACCGGCAACTCTCCCCGGACCGAGACCCTCTGCTCCAATCCAGAGGATGGAGCCGAGGCCACCTGTGCCGAATCCCCGAGTGGAAGAGTCAGAACCGAAGTATCAGTTCGACTCTCCACCCTGGAGCCAGTGAGGAACTGTCGGCCCTGAGATTCCCCAGTCAGGACCGAGGAGATCAAGGTCGATGGAGCCGAGGGAGGTGGATCAAACCTCGGCTCCAAGGGCTTTACCAATATCGGTTCCGTCTGCCCCAGCTCCGAACGCTCGACTGGCTTCGGAGGAGGAGGTGGAGAAGTCATGGGAGGGATTTCAGGCTTCGAAGCTGAATGGCTCGAAGAAGATAGCATTTTGGCTAGGGCTGGGTTCTCTAAGAGCCTCTTAACCACTCGGTCCAGATCCACATCGGAAAGCCTCGAAGAATGTGTCGAGGGATGGGTCGAAGGAGCTGAAGATGGAACCGATTGAAGAATCGGAGACTGAGGAGTCTCCAATATTGGTTCCACAACTGGGCCCCGAGGTAAGGACTCGATACATGGCTCCAAGGACTGTGGAGCTGATGCACGAACCATACCTGAGGAACACGGAGCCGATGACTTGGGCTCCGAGGATCCTTTGGAAGACTTTGACCCCTTCGAAGCCTTGGAAGAGGTGTCGGCCTTATCTAAAGTAGCCTGAAAGTCAGGCTTCAGGAGTCCTCTATCTACCAGTTTCCTTTGCCTTTCCAGGAGAACCCTGGCGCTAAAGGAATGGCAGATACAGCACACCTCTTGTAGGTGCACAGAGCCCAAACAGTGCACGCAGGTGGAGGGGTTGTCTGTAACAGACATTTTTTGACCGCACTCACACCTTTTAAATCCTGATTTTTGTTTTTCTGACATCTTTTAACTTTAACAATAAGTAACACAAACAAGTTCTATGATATATGTAAATATATATATATATGTAAACACACTACTGAATCACACTAGATATATTTATAATAGTCTAACTATCTAATAAAACTATCTACTAAAACTACCACACTATATATATACATATATATATATATATATATATATATATATATATATATATATATATATATATATAAAAGAAACACAACACACACACACCAGCTGACAGAGCCCTGTCACGCCCAATAAAGAAGGCCTAAGCCCTGAAAAAGAACTATTTAGAAGTCCTAGCAATTTAAGCTAAGTAGAATCCTAAGACTATAATACTATCAAGACTAAGATATATAACATTCAAAAAATTAGAATAGAAATACTAATAATAATAGAAAATTTAAGTTACTGGCCCGAGCTAACTCCGACGAGCTGTTGATCCGTTGCAGCGGCAAACTAGATCTGGGGATTCACAGTAGAGCATCATGGGATATACACTAGGTCTCGAGCTTCTCTGAGAGTCTGAGCTTGAAAAGCGGCTGATTCAGAGCCAAGGGATCGGCTCTGACCCACGTGTAAGAACAAAACGGCGAGATAGAACAACTTCACATCAAAGTTTTTAGGGAAAGCATCTGAAAGAAAGGATCTCTCAAAAAGGTGTCTAGCTGAGAGAGATCCAGAATAGGTATCCGAGTGCCATCTTTCCTGGGGACCAAGAACATTCTGGAATAAAACTCTTTCCCCATCTGAGGAGTTAGAACTTCTTGAATAGTTCCTTGCGCTAACAGATCCTGAAGTTCTGGAAAAAAGGGCAGTTGTTACTGAGGAGGCTGAGGAATGTCCAAAAAGGGGGAAAAGATTTCCAAACCATGAAATACCCCTGTCAAATCATGGAAAGAACCCAGGAGTCTTGGGTGACCTTTAACCAAACAGGAAGGGACAGGGAAAGATACAGACAAAGAGAAATGTGACTGAGAAGAGCAGGGCAAGTATAGTCAGACATCACCTGGTTTGTAAGGAAAAGGAGGCTTCTGAGTTGAAGGAGTTTGGATAGCCTTAGCAACAGGAGCTCTTTTATTACCCTTTTTGCCTTTGGGGGAGGGGAGGGGGCGAGACTGTGTACGAACAAATGCAGACTTGTTAGGGTAATTCCTTTGAAATTTGGGAATAGGTGAAACAAAAATATGTTTCAAATCCTGCAAAGCCTTACCTTTTTCTTGTAGGGACTTAAAACAACTCAGTAGTAGCAGTACCAAACAAATGCTTATTATAGGTTCATAGGTAGGTACTAGGCTATCTGCCCGACGGCATTTATAAACCTAGCCAGAGTGTGTCGGCTTTCGCCACCCCATTGATTAATTAACTTATCCTCTGTCAAGCAGAGCCAATGAAGTGATCCCAGGGGTGTATTTTCTGTTACCCATCCACTCGTCAAGTTTCTCTTAAAGAGTGTTAGTGAGGGGCTCTGCCTAATGTAGTTTGGAATTTTGTTCCAAAGCATGGGGAGTCTCTGTGACAGGAATCTACCCCGCCAGCATATTCTATTTATTGTTGTTGCGAGGTTTAGCTCACTAGAGCGTGTGACTCGCAGTGACTTGGATTTCTTTAGGTGGAGCATGTCCTTCTAAGTTGGACATGGCTTTGTAAGTCAGGCAGAGATTACCTCTGAGTAAGCGATATGCCACTGAGTACAGCCGGAGTTTTTTCAGTCGGGTTACATAGGACATCAGTTTGAGGCCAGTAATCCTCTTGGTAAGGAACTTTTGTGGTCTCTCAAGCTGTTGGAAGTGTCTTGTGAGGTACATCCCAAATGGGGCATTGTACTCTATGATGGGTCTGACAAGTGACGAGTAGAGGGGCATTATAACCTCTTTATTTCTAGATGCGAACCAGTTAGTAAGTAGATGGGCCACATAGAAGGATTTCCTAACTATTTTGGCAATATGATTGTCAAAGGAGAGATTACTATCTACCTAAGTCCCCAGATCTCTTATTACCTCTTCTGTATTAAGGGGGCTGCCACCTATGTGGTAATTCATGGGTGTTTTGTTTTTCCCAAATGGGATGACTATGCATTTTTTGGCATTTAGCTTGAGGCCAGGACTTTGACACCAAGTGTCCGTCTCAGTAAGGCCCTTTTGGAGGATATCCGTGCTAGCCAGAGAGTCAATTAAGGCTACCAGTTTGCAGTCATTGGCGAACTTGCTTAGCCATAGTCCTCCTGTGTTTGCCTGTACTTCTGAGAAGTATATGCCGAACAGTAGGGGTCCCAGGACCAAGCCTTGTGGGACACCACTTGTGACTGGTTTAGAGTCGGACCTGGAGCCCGCTATTCTTACCGTGTGAGTTCTGTCTGTAAGCCAGATGGCAACATATCTCATGACGTAGGGGTTTATGTTCAGGCTGGTGAGTTTTTCTGTAATACCCAAGTGGGGAATGGTGTCGAAAGCCTTGGCGAGGTCAAGGTAGGCTGTGTGAAAAACCTTTCCCTCATCTATGGCCTTGGTGACTGTCTCGAAGAAGTCAACCAGGTTTAGTAGGCATGATCTGCCCTTAAAAAAGCCAAACTGGGTCGGGTCAAGTGGTTGGAGGTTCCCAATGTCTTTGTTAATGAGTTCCATGATGACGTGCTCCATAGCCTTGCAGACCAGGCTAGTCAGGCTTATGGGGCGATAGTTACCAGGGTCAGTTGTGGCCCCTCCTTTGTGGAGTGGAATAACCGTTGCTGTGTGCCATTCTATGGGTACGTAGCCTGTGGAGAGGCTGAGGTTGAAGAGCGTGTTTAGGTGGGGGGTTAGTTTGTTCTGTAGTTCGTGCAAGACGCAGCCTGGGACACCATCTGGCCCCATTGACGCTGTGTTTTTGGCTTTTGAAAGGGCTATTTTCACCTGTGCGTCTGTGATTTCTGGGACACTACACTTTTCCGGTATTGTTGTGGGCCCTTTTGGGGGTGAGGGGGGGGTGAAGTTTGCACTGAATCTATCTGCCAGGATGTTGGCAATATCAGTAGGTTCAGTATATTTTGTGCTATTTTGCACTAGTTCAGTGCATATCTGCGAGTTGCCACTTAGATTCTTAACATAGCTAAAGAAGGCTTTGTGGTTATCTTTTGAATCCTTGGCTATTTTTCTTTCGAAGTCAGCCTTGGATGATTTTATGAAGGACCTTAGTTTCTTACTGATACTGATCAGGGATGCCCTTCCTTCTTGGGATTTGCTTTTGTTCTGCACTAGTTTCCTCCTTCTATTGTATAGCCTGTTTATGGCAGAGGTCCATCAGACTGGTTTCCTTCTCTTAGAGGAGTGAGTCTTGGTTTTGCTAGGGATGGCATGATCCATGCATCCTTGTAGGTGCTCATAGAGTGCACTTGTAAAGGTTTCTGCATCTTGGGTAGAGTTATCCTTTAGCGTGGGGGCTGTGAAACTTACCGCCACTGTCTTAAGTAAGGTGAAGTTTGCTTTAGAAAAGTTTTTTACTGTGGTTTCCTTAGCTGGGAGTGGTGGTGGGGTGTGGACATCCAGAGTGATTAGTTTATGGTCTGATCTAACCAGTTCTGTGTTGTTGGTTGCCTCTGATAATGAATTAACCAGAGCAACATCCATCAATTTAGCCTTGATGTCATCAGGCAAAGGTTGAAGTCAGAGTCAGGAATACCTCCTCAGTACTGAACCAAAAGCAGCAGCCCTAGATGAGGCATCAGCCACATCACAGCTGCATCTAATGGAATGGCGAGCAACCTGAAAAGATGTCCCCAGTAAGGAAAGAGCAGAGGCCTTTCTCTCAGAATCAGGAAGATCTGAAATAGCCTGACAGGCCTGAGAGAAGAGCCAAAAACATATCTAGTCATATGTGTCTGATAATTCACAGATCTACAGGCCAGGGCAGCAGAAAAAAGAAGTTATGTACTCACCATAACATTCCATCTGAGTAGTTATACTTCATTTTTCTGCAGCCTGTGGGTATACGGATCCGTATCGGATCCGAGCCGGCAACTTTTTTTCTAGCATCTGCTCCAAGCTCGGAGCTCCTCCCCTTACCCATAATGCCCTACCATCTCCTATCTTCCCTCAGATTGCGTTTGCTGCAACTAAAAACATAAGCAACTCAGCCCAATGAACCAAACCTGCAAAGACAGGACAAGGTCCGGGGGACAGAGGGAGGGAATGTTGCAGAAAAATGAAGTATAACTACTCAGATGGAATGTTATGGTGAGTACAAAACTTCTTTATCTGAAGTAGTTAACTTCATTTTATCTGCAACCTGTGGGACAGAGTCTCTAGCTACTCCAATCCTGGAAGGCCCTTATGGAAAGATATTCCTGAGCACTGCAGAGCCAAAGGATGCTCTACCCCTAGAAATCAGATCTAATTTGTAATGGGAAATGAAGGTATGTGAATTGGCCCAGGTCGCTGCTGCACAAATGTCGTCCAAAGGCACTCTAGACCGAAAGGCAGCAGAAGTCGCTATGGACCTGGTAGAGTGAGCCTTAACAATACCAGGAGGAGATAAACCTTTTGCTTTGTAGGCATGTGAAATATAAGCAGTGATCCATCTGGCCAAAGAAACTTTAGAAATAGCTTTTCCCATAACTGCTTTGGAAAAGGAAACAAACAATTGGTCAGTCTTGCGGAAAGACTTCGTTCTATGAAGATAAAAATGAAGCTGTCTATGAACATCTAACAAATGAAGTTTGCATTCACCTTTATTTTGGAAGTCAGGGAAGAAAACGGGCAGATTAATGGACTGGTTTATGTTTGCTTCAGATGCCACTTAGGGTAAGAAGGAAGGATTAGTACGGAGAGAGACCCTATCCTTGTAGAAGACCAAATACGGAGGCACGGCAGACAGAGCTTGGAGCTCAGAAACCCTCCTAGCAGATGTAATGGCGACTAGGAAAGCGGTCTTCCATGACAAAAATTTCAAATCCACCGAAGCTGTAGGTTCGAAAGGATTAGCCACCAATGCCTGTAAAACAAAGGTAAGGTCCCAAGGAGACACTGAATCCTTGACAGGTGGATGTAGCAGAAAAGTACCTTTAAGAAAAGCCTTACATAGTCTAGAGGAGGCTAAGGCAATGCTATCTTCACCAAGAGTGAAAACTGGAAATGGCTGCCAATTGTACTTTCACTGTGAAGGAACTAGCACCTTGCTGAAAAATGCCAGACACGAAATCCAACACTGCTGGAACAGGGGCTGTAAAGGGATCTAGTTTTCTCTGTGAGGCCCAAATGGAAAAGCGCTTTCATTTACTGCGATAAAGTTTCCTAGTGGAGTCTTTAAGAGAAGCCACCAGAAAAAGAAGTTATGTCTTACCATAACGTTCCATCTGTATTGTTGATCCTCGTTCAGTCATTACGCATGGGTATCAGTTCTGACCGTGGAACTGAGCCGGCCATTTTCCAAGCTCGCGTCAGCTTCAAACTCTCAAACTAAACTCTTACCCACAATCCCCCTCTCCCTGTTACCTCAGCTTGAGTTTGCAAGTCAAAGAAGGTCGAGGCTACCTCTGATCAAATAACCTAAGAGAACCGGATGGTGAGATCCACTAGAAACCACAGGACGGGGAAGGAGAGAGGGTCGTAATGACTGAACGAGGATCAACAATACAGATGGAACATTATGGTAAGAAATAACTTCTTCATCTGATATTGTTAATCCTTGTTCATTCCTTACACATGGGACAGAGTCCCCAGCTACCTCTTTTCCTGGGAGGCTCTCATGGAAGGACATTCCTGAGCACCATAGAACTGAAAGATGCTCTTTCCCTGGAGGCCTAATCCAATTTGTAATGATTGATGAAGGCATGAGGCATAGCCCAAGTTGCAGTTGCACAGATGTCATGTAAAGAAGCTCTGGCATGGAAGGCAGCAGAAGTTGCCACCGACCTTGTTGAATGAGCTTTCATGGTAGTAGGCAACGAGATATTACGTTGTGTGTAAATGAAGGTCACACAGTCCTTCAACCATCTAGCTAATGTGACCTTAGCAACAGCAGATCCTAATTAAGGTCCAGAAAAGGCCAAAAATAACTGGTCAGACTTACGAAAGGGTTTAGTCCTGTTTAAGTAAAAATGGATTTGCCTGTTGATATTTAGGATATGTAGACAATACTCTCCTCTGTTTGAATGATTGGGAAAGAAAACTGGCAATTCAATGGCTTGATTAATGGACATTTCAGAGATCATTTTAGGCAGAAATGACGGATTAGTTCTCAGAGACACTCTATCTCTATGAAAAATCAAGTATGGACTCTTGATACATCAAGCCTGAAGCTCAGAAATACGTCTGGCAGAAGTAATGGCAACCAAAAACAAGGTTTTCCATGACAAATACTTAAGGTCGCAAGAAGAGGCTGATTCGAAAGGTGACATTGTCAGAGCTTGTAGAACTAATGATAAATCCCATGGTTGAATAGGTTCTCTAAAAGGTGGCTTCAGATGATTCACATCTTTTATGAAGATCTTGCACAATTTATGGGACATAAGAGAGGAATCTTGGGCACCCTCATGAAAATTAGAAATTGCAGCCAAATGAACTCTAATGGTAGAGGCCGATAGACCCGATTGAAAAAGGTCGTCCAGATAGTCTAGTATTATCTACACTGGTGCTGAAAAGGGGTCTACTTGTTTATCTTTCAGCCAACAGGTAAATCTTTTCCACTTGCTCAGAAAAGTAATTCTAGTGGAAGACTTATGAGAAGCAATGAGACTATCATGTACTGGTAAAGAAAGATCATTCTGCCTGGCAATCAAGGGAACTGGAGTAGCCAAACCATGAGCTTCAGGCTGCTCAAGTTGGGATGAATCAGATTCTGTGGATGTGAGATCAACTCTGGGGTTGGATGGAGAATCCATGGTCAGTCTAGTAGGTGAGGCCAAAGGAAGGGGAACCAAATCTGTTGAGGCCAATATGGTGCTATGAGGATCACCTTGCTCTTCTACCGACGGGCTTTCTTCAGAAACTGGGGAATGAGGGGAAAGGGTGGAAATGCATAAAGAAGACCCGAGGGCCAGTTGTGGACTAGAGCATCCCTGGGTGACTGTCCCGGAGGGGGAATCAGGGCAAAGTAGTTGCTGCATTTGTAGTTGGTCGGGGATGCAAAGAGGTCGCAGCAAGGACGGCCCCAGCGGTGGAAGATCTCCACCGCTATCAAGGGATTCAGGGACCACTCATGAGGTTGAAGAATGCACCTGCTGAGTCTGTCTGCTATCACGTTGGAACTTCCAGGAATGTGCATTGCTAGAAGAAAATGGTTGGTAGCCATCGCCCATTGTCATATCCTCATGGCATCTCGACAAAGGGGGTAAGATTTGGTTCCACCTTGCTTGTTGATGTACCAGACTACCGCCATGTTGTCTGATTGAATTGCAATTGTCCCAGACGGCAGCAGGGGATGGAATGCTTGCAACGCCAGAAGCACTGCCCTCAGCTCTAGAACATTTATATGCAGATGGGCCTCTAGTTCGGACCAAGTGCCTTGGACTGTCTGTCCCTGACATAGCACCCCCCCCCCCCATCAGGGAGGCATCCGTGGTCACTGTGGCCTTGGGTTGCTGGGGGGAGAAGGGGCGAGACCATTGTGAGAGATTGTGTGTCATCCACCAATTTAAATCCTGTTTGTACCTGTGGGTTACCCGAATCATGGCTGAAAGAGGATACTGAAAAGGATACCATTGGGTGAGCAGTAGCCATTGTAGAAGCCTAATGTGAAACCTGGCCAGGGGAACAATGGTGATGGAGGCTGCCATGGAACCCAACAGCTGTAGAACAAAGTGAGCCGTGGATTTTTCCCTTGAAAGGATTGGAATTAGTTGTTGCTTTATCCTTAGAATTCTGTGCTCTGGAATAGCAGCTCTGCAGTTTTTTGTGTCCAAGATAACCCCTATGAATTCTGTCGACTGAGATGGGGTGAGATTGGATTTTTGCCAGTCTATGGTTATGCCTAGCCTTTGAGCAGCGAGGAGAGAGTATTGCCAGGGCTTTTTCCAGTAGATGTTTGGTGGGGGCGGAAATGAGCCAGTCGTCTAGGTATGGAAACACCTGGAATCCTTGAAGTCGCAAGTGAACTGTGACAACTGCCATGCACTTTGTGAACACTCTGGGGGCTGTAGAGAGTCCAAAGGGCAGTACTCTGAACTGGTAGTGACTGGCTCCCACATGGAAGCGCAGAAATCTTCTTGATGGCCTGTCCACCTTTATGTGGTAGTACGCATCTTAAAGATCTATAGAGCACATCCAATCGTCTTTTTCCAAAAGCGGGAGGATAGACTGTATTGTGACCATCCGGAATTTTTGTACTCTCACAAACTTGTTCAATACACTGAGATCCAAAATTGGTCTCCAGTCCCCGGTTAACTTTGGCACCAAAAATAGTCTTGAGTAGAATGCGGATCCTATCTGGTCTGGAGGAACTATTTGGATGACTCTCTTTCTTAGCAGCTTTTCTATCTCTAGTGCTGCTTCTTCCCTTTGACTGGGTGGAACGTCAGGAAGATTTTTTGAAGGGACGGGACAAAGATTGAAGGGGATATGATAGCCTCTATTTATAATCCTTTGTACCCAAGAATCCATGGTGATGGTTAGCCAGGCAGAAGGGTACAAAGAGAAACGTCCCCCAAACACCTCCAGAGGAAAGGAGTTGGACCGCTCTTCAGGAGCGCTGGCAGGATTGACCAGGGAAAGAATCCCTGGAACCCTGGTTACGTGGACCCCTCTGCCCCGAAAGGAGCGTGCTTTTAACTTTGGGCCCAAACAATGAGGAGGCCTCAATAAGGGGCATTAAGAAAGGAAGACTTAAAGGGTTCCGCGAAGTTGCACAAGCGCATCCAGGCGTGTCGTCTCAAGACCGCAGCTGAACCCGCTGCTCTAGCTGCTCCTTCTGATGCGTGAGATATCAGTCGCATAGAGGACTTAGATATAGATTCAATGGTGGCCAGCTGAGAGGCCACTTTGTCTTGGACCTCATCAGACACAGCACCAGCCAAGGTTTCTGAGAGCTCAGAAACCAGATCCCTTTGAAGCCTGGTAAAATGTGCCATATAATTCAGGGACCTGATAGCAAAGGTCGCTGAAGCAAAGGTGCGCTTCCCTATCCTGTCCAGGGCCCGGGACTCTTTGTTAGGTGGATGGACAGTCTGGCTTTCTTCTTCTACCAGATCCTTTTTTGTTGCGGCCGCCACCACCAAAACATCCACAGGAAGACCTTTGGACTAATGGGTATCTGAAGCAGGAGGGGACAAGATCTTATCTGGCCTCCGGGGAACAGCTTTGACGGTATCAGGAGCCTTCCAGGCATGCTGCACGATGAGCCGGACAAGTTCATCGGCAGGTGGAGTAATCCAGGAGGTAGGGGGCCGTGCACGAAAGGCCTGCAGGAACACAGATTCCTCAGAGGTCGGATTAGAGGACAGCAAGTCACCTCTCTGTTTCAGGATTTCGAGGATATCACCAAATGATACCTCAGAGGGTGACCGAGGGGATCCTTCCCCCTCACTGAAATCTGTGTCTTCGGTGAGGGACCCCTCTGTGGAGTCCATGTGCTTCCTCTTACACAAACTTTTCTGGTGGACCTCCTCAGTGGGAGAAGCTGGAGAAGACAGCAGAAAAGGGGATTCCTGAGGGAATATGTCCTGCGGCCCTTGCACCCGGTGTCCGCTAGTTGTGACTTGTGAAACCAGTGTACCAGAGGAGGGCAGAGGTATAGACAGTCGGGTATCGCCAGCAGCAGCGAAAGCCTTCTCCATCAGTTGGAAGGCTGGTCCACCCGAAGAGGAGTTCATGTCTAGGACAGGGATCACCCCTCCCCTAAGTGGCTCAGCCTGCTGACCCGGAGTACCTGGATGGCTGTAAAGCAGCAAACTATGCGTGTCACAACTGACATCCTGGGTCATAGCAAAACTTTCCTGCCACGAAGGCAACTGCGGTTCCTTAGTGAGATCCATAAAGGGGACCACAGAAGGGAAAGACTGTGCTATATCCATAGACTTCAAAGGCAATGAAGGAGGAGAATAAGAAGGAGTCTTTGGAGATGGGTGATCACCTCCCAAGGAAGGATAGTTCCTGAGGGGTGGGATACCTCTGGCCAAGAGTACCTGGTCCACAAGACGCAATACATCATGTTCGGAAAGGCTTCTAGTGGACCTCACATAGACTGAGGGAGAAACAGGCCTGTCCAAAGAAGAGGCAGACTCGGTGCCCATCTCATCTGTCCGCACTGAGGATAATGGTGCCGAGAGAGACTGGATTACTGTTGTCTGCACCGAAGAAGTCATCGATGCCGAGGTCATGGTCTGCACCGACACAGGGATCGGTGCTTAAGTGGTTGTTGGTGCCGAAGCTGGAACCGACAAAATTGGAGTCAACAATAAAGGCGTTGGTTCCAAGGACGATCTTGGAGCCAACGCGGTCAAGGTCTGCGCCGACTGAACGGTCGGTGCCGATACAGTGGTAATAGTCCGAACTGAGGAGTCCCTCGGTGCTGATATATAGAAGGCTGCAGGAGAGGACGGAGCCGAAATCGCTAATGGAGCCGAAGGCCTCGGTGCTGAAGGTCTGGGCACCGAAAGCACTGGGGCTGACTGAGTGAGCTCCGGTGTCGAAACTTTAGCCTTTTTAGGTTTTGCTTAGCAGGAGTCCCCAGCCGGGGATGAAGGCAAAGATTTAGCCTTAGTAGGAACATCCAAGGTTTTCTTATGGGCTCTAGGAGGGGTTCAGGCCTCTGACCCAGAAATAGCCTCTGAACAGGGAGATTTAAGTAGTCCCTTCAGTAACAGCTTGTTTTTCCTTTCCAACAAGGTTCTATTAGAAAAGTTTTCACAAATAGTACAGGGTGGGTCAACAGACAAATGGGAAGCTCCCAAACAATAAACAGACAAAGAGTGTGCATCAGAAGTAGGCAGTGTGTGTCCACAATCAGAACACCGCTTAAACCCCGAACTACCTTTCTTATCTGCCATGACAGCAAATGAATTAACAGAAAAGGTACCAGCAATGGTACAAGAGAGTACCCGAAGGTATGAGAGAAAAGGGAAAAGGATTACCAACAATGGTAAGGAGAGAATACCTCGCGGTAAAAGTGGTAAAGAAAGAAGTAGAAAAACCTGAAGAAATTATGTACGCTAGATGCGATAGGGTAAGATTCAATAAAATATGAACTTTTCTGACAGAAAAGTAATCTGTAAAACTATTAAACAACAAATGACTGTACTTAGCTCAAGAGAAGTAGCTTGACACGACCGAATGGCAATGCGGCAAACGAAATCTGAGGTAACAGGGAGAGGGGGATTGTGCGTAAGAGTTTAGCTCAAGAGTTTGAAGCTGATGCGAGCTTGGAAAATGGTCAGAACCGATATTCATGCATAAGGAATGAACGAGGATTAACAATATCAAATTGGATTTTACCGGGGATGAAAGACCGGGAGTCCTGGCAATCAACAGAACTGGAGCAACCAGGCTGTCAGCTTGAGGCTGCCCAGATCGGGCGGACGGGCCCCCGACAGATGGGAGATTAGATCCGGGCAGGGATCCAGAACCCACGGGGGAGCTAAGAGAAGAGACCAAAGGAATGGGAGCCAAACCTGACGAGGCCAGAATGGGACAATGAGGATCACTTTGCACCGCAGTTGGCAAGCTTTCTGAAGAAACTTCGGAATGAGTGACAATGGTGGATAAGCATACAGAAGCCCGGGGGGCCAAGCATGGACTAGAGCGTCTCTGGAGACTTCACCTGGTGAGGGAATCAGAGCGAAGAACTCGCTGCACTTCGCGTTGGAAGGAGATGCGAAGAGATCGCAGCAAGGCTGACCCCATGCAAGGAAGATCTCCTCTGCTACTGACTGTTTCAGAGACCACTCGTACAGCATCAGAATAGCCTGACTCAATCTGTCCGCTAAAATGTTGGAGCACCCCGGGATGTGTGTTGCTATCAGAAACTGACCGGTGGAGATCGCCCATTCCCACAATCTCATGGCCTTGCGACATAGGGGGTAGGATCTGGTTTCCCCCCTGCTTGTTCATATACCAGACAACCGACATGTTGTCTGACTGAATTGCAATCAATCTGAGAGGAAGGACAGTGTGAAAGGCTTCCAACGCTAAAAGCACTGCCCTCATCTCTAGAACATTTATGTGCAACTTGGTCTCTGACTGGGACCACGTGTCTTGGACTGTCCTTCCCAAACAGTGTTCCTTCCACCCAAGTTGGGAGGCATCTGTGGTCACTGTGGCTTGGACTGGGGATGACGCGAAGGGGCGTCCTTCTGATATCTCCGGTGAACTTAACCACCAAAGAAGAGATGTCCTGCAGACGTGACTGATCTTGATTGGAAATTCCATGGGCAGGTCTAGCCAAGACCACTGAACAGCCAGAGTCCATTGACGAACCCGCATATGAAGGCACGCACAAGGGAGAATTGATATGGAGGCAGCCATGGAACCCAGAGCCCTGAGATCCTCGCTCACCTTTGGAGACTTGGAGTTCGCTATCTGAGCAATGTGGCACCTGAGGTGTAAGACCCTGTCTGGAGTTAAGAATACCTTCATCTGCTAAGTATCTAGCCATGCCCCAATGAAGTCTAGAACTTGTACTGGTTGCAAATGGAATTTCTGAACATTGGCTGTAATTCCCAGTAGATCTGCCAACTGAATGACGTAATCTCGGGCCAGACACAGGTGATGCTTGTTGGGCGCAGCAAAGAGCCAGTCGTCCAGGTATGGAAACACCTGAATACCCTGAAGCCTCAGGTGAGCCGCTACAACTGCCATTACCTTGGTGAACACCCTGGGGGCTGTGGTGAGACCAAAGGGTAGGGCTCTGAACTGAAAATGACTGGCTCCCAGCCGGAAGCGCAGAAACTTCCTGGAGCTTCTGTGTATTTTGATGTGGTAGTAAGCCTCCTGGAGGTCTAACGAGCACATCCAGTCGCACTCTCAGAGATAAGGTAGAATGGACTGTAGGGTGACCATCCAGAATTTCTGTTTGGCTACAGACAGGTTTAATGTTGACAGGTCTAGAATGGGCCTGAGGGGTTCCCTGTCTTTTTTTGGCACCAAAAAGAAACTTGAGTAGACGCCTGATCCGGACTGATTGGGGGGACCTGTTCGATGGCTCGTTTGAGAAGCAGCTTTGAAACCTCTAGAGCTACGGCCTTCCTGTGAGCGGGTGGAATATCTGGGAGATGTTTTGGAATATTTGGAGGGGCAACAAATGGGATAGTGTAACCTCTGAATATTATCTGCAACACCCAGCGATCTGTCGTAATGGACTCCCATGCTGCTGGGTGTAAGGATAATCTTCCCCTGACTGCCTCCAGAGTAGGACAGTCGGGCAACCCCTCAGGGTTGCTGACCAGGTCTATCAGAAAAAGGTTCCCTAGAGCCAGAATTCCTGGGTCCCCCTCTACCTCTGGGTCAGCATCGATCCTGTCCCCCTCTGCCTCGGGGAATAGCTGTCCTGAGAATCCCGGGAAAACTGAGATTTTTGGAACCACATCTTCTTCTGCCCTCTTTGATTCCTAGAGAAGTTTTCACTCTGGACAAGTGTGTCACATACTGTCTTCCCAAAAAGGGAAGAACCGTTGTAGGGAGTGTTGATAAATGATGCCTTGAAAGAGTCCATGAACTGACACAACCTGAGCCAGGCATGATGCCTCATAGCTATGCCTGTCCCAGCCGCCCTAGCTGCTCCTTCCGTGACATGGGAAATGAGCCGCATTGACGTGTTTGAGACTGACTTCAGAGTAGACAAATATCTGTCCTGTGGCGATAAAGACTCTGGGGGTGACTCAGTGAATTCCAAAGCAAGTTCTCGCTGAAGCCAGATCACATGTGACAAATAACTCAGCGCACGGATTGAAAAGGTCACTGAGGAATAGACGCGCTTCCCAAACCTATCCACCGACCTAGACTCCTTGTCTGGAGGGTGGACTGAGGAACTCTCCTGTGCTAGTTCCTTCTTTGTTGCCACTGCAACCAACATAGCATCAACTGGGTCTCCTTTTGACCGAGGTTGTCTGTCGGAAGGGGGAGATAAAATGTTGTCAGGGCGTTTGGGGATGGGTTCTATGGTGTCAGGCTCCTTCCATGCCCGCGTGGTGATAAGGTCCACCAAGGGGTCTGCTGGTGGGGACACCCAGGAAGTAGATGGGCCCGTGCCAAAGGCCTCCAGGAACACTGACTCATCCCCAGAAGGTTTTGGGGCTGACCAACCTCCCCTCTGGCGGAGGATCTCCATGATTTCTCCGAAGGAGACATCTTCGGGAGACTGGGGGAACCTTCTCCTTCATCGAAGTCAGTGTCCGTAGTGAGGGACTAGGGGGAGTCCAAGTGCCTCCTTTTGCACTTGCGCTTCAGTGGGACTCTCAGAAGGGGATTCGTGAGCCGCAGGGGTTTCCTCAGGGAAATTAGCCTGGGGATCCTCTGGCACGGGCTGTCCCTGAGACAGGATGAAAGGAGTCGTCACCAAATCCAGGGAGCCTGGGTGGTATCTGAGGGGATGAGCTGGGGTCTCAATCCCTGGGAGAGAACCCTCTCCACCACTTTGAAGGTCGAGGGAAAGCGGACTTCCTTAGCACCCAGAAAGGAAGATGCCCCCCCCGGATCCGAAGCGGGGACCGGAGCCGAAGCCAGGGTAGCCTGAGGTCTGAGGGAACGGGTCGGATCCGAAAAAGTTGGAGCCGAAGAATCCATTCCCTCAGGTCCGACTCCCTGTCCGCGGCTCCAAGAGTTGATCGGATCTGAACAAATCGGATCCGAGGAACTCAAGGTAACAGCCGGAGTCGAGGTTGGAGGAACCGTCGGTGCCGAGCTACCAGCTCCGAAAATCCTCGGATCCAAGAGCCCCAAAGCCGAAGCATGGATCGGGGAAGGAGAGATGGGATGGAAGAAAGGCATGGAGGTCCCCCCTCCAGAGGGAGAGGGGCCTGGCAAGACTCCCATCTGTATCTGGGTCTGAATGAATCTCCGCATCATCCTGTCCATGTCCATGTCCGATAAACTCCGAGTCGACCTCGAAGAGGTCACCAACTCGGATCTGGCTGGTCTGTGCAATGGGGAGGAAGGCCTCGGGTCCGAATGTTCCAATGGCTCCGGTGAGAAACGAGGAGACCGGATCCATGGAGAAACAGGCCTCATGGCCTTAGAAGGGGGACTAAGAAAGAGCTCCCTGTCCGGGGATCTCTTGTGATGTCTGTCCTTTCTCTTCTCCCTATCCTCTCTGCGCCTTTCTTTGTCTTCTTCTTTTTCCTTGTCAGCCACGCTGACTGTAGATTTGTCTTTATTAGACCGATCACCAGAAGAAGAAGAGGGAGGTTGAGTCCCTGTCTGGGTGGGAGGTTGAGCACTAGAAACCGAGGCCGTGGCAGATTCCAGCATGGCAGCGGGGAGAAGGCCTTTGGCTACTAACTTGGCCTTCCGATCCCGAAGGGCCCTCGGACTGAACCCGGTGCAGATAGCACAATGAGTGGACAAATGTGCCACTCCCAAGCAAATTACACACAGAGTATGACCATCAGCTGGGCAGAGCTTATGGCCACACTCTGTACATTATTTGAAAACAGATTTTGGCTGATCAGCCATGGTCCTGCACCCAAAAGCAAGAATACTGCCTACCAGAAAACACATACAAACACAGGTAGGGGAAGGGCAGGCCTAACAACTACTCTACCAAGTTAACAAAACTTTTTTTTTTTTTTTTTTTTAAACTAACGAACAAGCGATACACTAAACAAGGGGAGGAAGGGGAAAAAAATCACTCAGACACACACTAGATTTAAGTAATCAGAACACTTACTATCCCTGAGCTCAGAGCAAAGGAGACCACGATGCACACTACTGGCACGGAAAACGAGATCTGAGGGAAGATAGGAGATGGTAGGGCATTATGGGTAAGGGGAGGAGCTCGGAGCTTGGAGCAGATGCTAGAAAAAAAGTTGCCGGCTCGGATCTGATATGGATCCACATACCCACAGGTTGCAGATAAAATGAAGTTAACTACTTCAGCTCATACACTTTCTTACACAAACTCTCCATAGTTCTGCTGTCCTTGTCAGAGGCAAGCAACTTTGTAGAAGGCAACAGTTTTGAAGGCTTATCAGAGGCAACCAGCACCACAGAAAGGTCAGCAAATAGGGCACTTATAAAGAAACTTCCAATCATCAGGCACTTTATAAAACCTGTCAGTTTTTTGGGGGGCAAGGAGGTGGGAATCAGGAACTTATGGAGCAGTGAAAAAAGCATCCAGCAAGGCAACAAGAAAAGGAGGAACAGCAGAGGGCCTAGAAGACTCCATAGTGCCTCTTCTGAACAACAGACACCAGAGTACAGTCCCATTTAGAAAATTCCATCATTCGGGAAATAGCGTCACCAAAAGAAATCTCCACAAAAGGAGAGTCAGGACTAAAAAACACCTCTTCCTCAGAACCATAATATTATATTCTCGAAAGCCAACAATGTCGAATCTGACACTGTCAACACAAGAATAGTGAACGCTCAGAATCACGAGCACGTAAACGAAAATCTCCATAAGGGGAGATTTCCATTTACTGCAATGTAGTACGGTCTTGGAGTTGGTATATTTAAGTAGTGGGAGGTGTGTGTGTGGGGGGGGGGGGGTACTTTTTTCTTTTTTTTTGTTTTGTCTTTTTATAAGGTCGATGTTTGAAGACATTGACCATATGGTGTTGATCATATGTTGTTCGATGTTTTCAAACATCGATCGTATAATATCTTATAATATAGACCCGAGAATAATAAGTCAGGGATTCTTCATAAGAATCTGCATCATCATCATCATCAGAGGATTCTTGCTCCCTAGGCCTTTTAAGAGGGATGGTAGACTAAGCAGGAGCAGGAACAGAAACCCCCTGTGGAGGCGTTACAGCCGTACGTGCATTAACAGGCCTTGAGTGAAGTTTTGCCATTCACTCTGAGGATCTTTAGGAGCCAGAGAAATATGCTTGTTTTTTTTTTTTTTTTTTTTTATTTCTTTTTTAAGGGAATATCAGCCTTAAAAATCTTAGAAGGGTCTGACCCCTGACATTTAATTATTGTAGTTGGCATCTCTTCCCTTACTAAAATCTGTGGAACACCTCCTAGGCCCTTCGGAAATTATCAGCTGCATTTCCCCCTGAACATCTAATGCAGACATCTGCAAGGCCTTCTTGGATATGCATGAAGCCGGATCCATACCAACATCAAAAGTGGTTGCCACAGAGGAATCCGACATGGAAACTGGACTGTCCTCCAGGCTTTCACTAGCCTTTCTTGGTCTTTTTCTTCATAGACAGCTGACCCTTTTGGCTGGGAAGTTTTTTCCAGTATCTTTATCCAACAGCTTAAGTCATTGGTTTTCTAAATAAATAGCAAAGAAGAAAGCTGACTACAGAAAGTCTTATGGAAGAAAGCTTGGCAAATCGCATAAGACATATGGTCATGGGAAGCACCTAAGCAAAATAAACCATGATCATGATGATCTTTATGGGGAATCTGTCTCCCACACTGGCACTCCCCTTTCTGGATGACATGAAACCAACAAACAGAACAATTCAAAACAGCGATAAGAAAAACAAAAAAATGAATGGGGCACTTTTCTGAAAACAGCTTGGCAACCAACAGATGAATGAGCATTCAGTCCAATGATCGAAGATGGTGTTTGGACTGGTAGCAAAGAAGTTCTGAGGATGTCACCTTTATGCCCTATACTCTGCGTGGGGAGCATACATGTGACATAATGCATACCCATTACAATCTAATACTGGCCGGACATCGAGCTGCTCTAGGCAGGAGATCCCCCTACTGTAAAGAATACTGCAACAGTGATATGGAAAGACATCACCTTTGCTCACACAAACCCAATCTGATATATAATTCTGTATTTTTATTCTTTGTAACCTGTCATTTAAACAATCTGCAACCCAATAAACACAAACTGTGCAAGAGTTTATTGAATATTTGTTCATTGCCTGTATAATACTATGGTGCAGAATGCAGTCAAAAGCCTTGGATAGGTCCATGTAAACAACCACTACAGCTAAGCCCAAGTCAGGTTCTAGAAAAACTGGTTCATATACATTGATCAAACTAGTAAAGGTTAAATACTTCCTCATGAAACCATGCTGTGTATTATCCATTAAACTTCACTGAAGTTCACAGTTCATAACTATTAGAAGACTCATTTCAAAACCTTTACCAATAAGTGCTGTAAGACTGATTGGCCTATAGCTGCTGATGTTATCCACACACCCTCCCTTATGCATAGATATAATATCTGCAAATTTCTAACTAAATGGAATATAACCATGTAATAACATGTTATTAAAAAACTGATACAATAGTTCTGGAAATATATTTACTACAAAAGATCCAGAAAGACGCTGTAAGATTACCTGGGTCCATTCCAGTGTTGCCTATATGCCCCATAAAAGACATAATGGTATCAAAACCAAAAATGGGACACACATAATCATCACAAATTGGTGTTCTTATGTCCTGCAGATCCTTTACACCTGTATTATCACCTATCTGAAAATATTTATTAAACACACTGGCCAGTTTAATTCGTGCACAAAGTGTCCCCTCATAATAGGGTATGGGAACTAATATTCTAACATTACTCTTAAGAGTAGTATTTCTTCATTGAATTAGATGACAAAAGATGAATTCCATATTTCCTTTTAGCCATTCTTAAAGAAACTTTCCATCTTCTACTGAGCTGCAAGCCCTTTTTGCAGCACAACTCATATCTTTTCCAGAGACTGTATTTTCTCTTTTTCTTCCTCAACAACTTAGTGTGTACTACATTCTACCAAGGAGGTGTATACCTCTCACGTCCCTTGGGAATACTTCTTGTAAACTGATTAAGATGATCTCAGCTAATACTCTCAAAATATTTCCATGTAGAAGAAATCCCTTCCACATCTAATCCTAGTCGATAGAGTTAATTTGGTCTATTATTTCCAAGTCAAAAATCAATGACATTGTGTAAGCTTTGAGTGATACTCCATGTGTATATGTATCATAAGCACAAATTAAAAGCATTGTGATCTGAGTTACCAAGTGGTCAACATTAGCTATCTTACCTGGAATGTTAGTAAGTAGTAAACACAAAGTGTTATTTAGATTAGCAGGAAAGTCAATTAATTGCATTAGATTATTAATCATACAAAAGCTGAAGACTTCATCTTCCACAGGTAACCCAGCTGTTGCTTCTTTTCATTTTATTTTGAACAGTTAATGTCTCCAGTGTTATTGCATTTTTATGTTTTGTAAATTTATTTAATTCCTTCATATATGAATATTGATTGCTAACAGACATATACATATATTTGTATCAAACTAGCAAGTGAACTGGATTAACCATCCCATTCACATTTAGTTCTGAAAACAAGAATTGACAGCTGTTCTTGACTGCAGTCAACCTTTACTGGTACTCAACATGCCATAGATGCCATCATGTCCCCACCCCCTACTCTCTCTCACACAGTCATACAATGAATAACCATATAGTGAGTCACTTTCCTACCTTTATGGTTCAGTAATCACAATCACATCATATCTGTCTTCCTTACAAATTAATTGCAATTCATTATTTTTTCTATTTAGGCTCCTGGCATTTAATTGATTATTTGATCTTCCTTTAACATTCTTGACTGCATTATTTGTATAAAATCCAAAAAAATGTTTCACATTATCAGTATACTTCTTAATCATCATCCCCCCAAGATAACTCAGACGAAATCCATCTTTATCAAACAAGTTCTCATTTGTTTTAAAATCATACCACATTCTAATTAAATTAATGTCCTTTGAAGAGCAGACGTTTCTAAGTCAGTTAAACAGTACTGCTTTAGTGTACTGATAGTCAGAGATAGAGAAGGTAAAATCTCTGAAAAACATATATCAATTTCATTTAGAAAACAATATTCAAAAATATCTTGCACCAGTCTACATGTTTCAATGGGGTCATTTTCAAATTACTAACACCTATATAGGTTCATAGGTAGGTACTAGGCTATCTGCCCTAGGGCATTTATAAGCCTTGCCAGAATGTGTTGGCTTTCGCCTCCCTTTTAGACTAGATTCCTGAGCCTCTGTCCAGCAGGGCCATAGAAGTGATCCCAGGAGTAAATTTACGATTTCCCATCCACTCATCAAGATTTCTCTTGAAGAGGGTCAGCGAGGGGCTCTGCCTAACATGGACTGGGATTCTATTCCAGAGTGAGGGAAGCCTCTGGGATATGAATCTATCCCTCCAGCATGTCCTATTTATTGCTGTGCTGAGGTTTAAATCCCTGGAGCGTGTAGCTCTAATGGATTTGGTTTTCTTGAGGTGGAGCATGTTCATTAATTCCGGGTTAGACATGGCCTTGTACGTCAGGCAGAGATTGCCTCTGAGTAGGCGGTAAGCAACTGAGTAGAGCTGGAGTTTCTTTAGTCGAGCTGTATAGGGCATCTGTTTGAGGCCCACGATCCTCTTGGTGAGGTACTTTTGAGGTCTATCCAGCTGTTGCAGGTGTCAGGTAATGTACATCCCAAATAGGGCATTGTACTCAATTATGGGCCTGATGAACGATGAGTAAAGGGGCACAATGACCTCTCTTGATCTAGATGTGAACCCTTTTGTGATTAGGTGAGCTATATAGAAGGTTTTTCTAACCACTTTGGAAATGTGATTGTCAAAGGAGAGGATACTATCTACTTGGGTCCCCAGATCCCTAATTACTTCTTCCGTACTTAGTGGATTACCTCCTATGTGGTAGTTTCTGGGCACTTTGTTTTTCCCAAAGGGGATGACTATACATTTTTTGGCATTTAGCTTGAGGCCATGGTTCTGATACCAGGTATCTGTCTCCGTAAGGCCCTTCTGGAGGATGTTTGTGTCAGCTGGAGAGTCGATTATGGCTCTCAGTTTGCAATCATCTGCGAACTTGGTCAGCCACAGTCCTCTCGTGCTTGCCTGTACCTCAGAGAAGTATATACCGAACAAGAGGGGTCCCAGGACCGAGCCCTGTGGGACGC
The DNA here is from genome assembly GCF_019279795.1 of Protopterus annectens. Taxonomy (NCBI): domain Eukaryota; kingdom Metazoa; phylum Chordata; order Ceratodontiformes; family Protopteridae; genus Protopterus; species Protopterus annectens. The sequence continues at coordinate 315,173,459 of NC_056751.1, forward strand.
CACTTGTAACCGGTTTAGAGTCGGACATGGCACCCGCAACTCTGACCATGTGAGCTCTATCCCTGAGCCAGTTTGCAACCCATCTTGTGACATATGGGTTGATATTTAAGCTGGTAAACTTATTTATGATGCCAGAGTGCGGTATTGTGTCGAAGGCCTTTGCGAGGTCCAAGTAGGCTGTGTGGACTATCTTTCCCTCATTTATGGTTTTGGTAACTGTTTCAAAGAAGTCAACTAGGTTTAGGAGGCAAGATCTGCCTTTAACAAAGCCGAATTGGGTAGGGTCCAGTGTCTGGAGGTTCCCAATGTCTTTGTTTGTGAGATCCATGATGATACGCTCCATAGCCTTGCAGACCAGGCTAGTCAGGCTTATAGGGCGATAGTTCCTGGGATCCGTTGTGTCTGTAAACACTTTTTCTTTTACCAGAAACCAGCTACCTGATAGAAAAGGTCAATAGCGTGTACAAGACCCACAGCCAGACGTAACAACCTACTTCTTGTCCAGTACAGCTGGAGCAAGAGAAGCTATATCTTTATTTTTCTGTTTCTATTTGACAGGAAAGTTAGGGTAAACATGATTTTTTTTAATACGCAATAGTTTCCCAGGGATGGGTACAACATTCTTGCTAAGCAGGTGCAACTTCCCTGCCCCTTCTCACAACACTGACAAAGGTGGTTCTCCTCTGCCCAATGAGGGGACCACAACAGCCACAAAGGATGTGGCTACCCCCCAGTTCATAACAGCTGTATGGGCAACACCAGAGTGATCTGGGGAAACAGTTGAGTGATCAGAGAAACCAGCTTTTGCCACAAGAGAGTCACCCACCTGTAGCTGAGGCAAATTGCTAGCCTTCTGTGGTGGCAAAGACTGTTTAGTTAACTTTTTCTTTTTGTGGCTGGAAGAAGGACAGCATGTGAGACCGGTAATTTGAAAGTTGAAAATGGTGCCTGTTTCCCAGGGAAACTAAGCAGCACAAGCCGGTATAAATTCATAGTGTAGTCACTTTTCCCAATAAAAACACAGTAAAACGCAGTCTAATACACTTTACCAGACCCAAAAGTAATTAAAACACATTTATCCATAGAGAAAAAGGTTTTAGAATGTTGAAATGAACTTTTAAACTTATGTAGCTCAGTGAGTCATATAGCATGTCCTCTTGTGGATGCTATGGGTATGCATGCTGGGGACTGCAGGGCATAAAAGATCTAATACCCTATCATACAGTTGATGGCTCCTATCTCAGATGGCTCAAAATCTTACTCAAGAGAAAGAATGGGACAGAGGGTTCTAGCCCAGGGGAAACAAATGTGTTTATTCATGGAATGACTGCAAAATACAGACTTAATGGTTTGGTGGTCAAGTGAAGCAGGGCAAAAAAACAAGAAACCATTGAAAGCAACCACCAAGTACCAGAAGCAGGTAAGGCAAACAAGGGAACGTAAAGCCATTCACCTGAAAGGCTTCTTCTTCCCCAAACAATGCTTTGGTGAGATAGTAGATGACAGACTAAATGGCATTCCTATACTGGAACTGATACTGTGTTATGGTAAGGCACAGGAGTCACCTTTAGGACTTTCGAAAGCTAATAATGGGTATTCAACAACACCATTCAGTTACCATGCAGCAACAACAGCATGAGATTACTGGACAACCAGTGTCCAGAATTTAGTGTAGACAATATTATAGCTGAATTCACTGTGATCCAGGATGAAACAATACCCTCCCATATTACTCAGAACATGGAAGGGGCAAGAAAAAACTACTAACTATTAAAATACGAACAAGCTGTAAGGCTCCTTTATGGTGCAGATAATGGGACTATACCAAAAGCTTATCTAAGCATAACTGGCACCTCATAGGAGCTTCTGAGGGAGAATCCAAGAGCTCAAAGATACGACCTTCTGTGATGAAATGATGCACTCAGTTATCCTTTGTGATGAAACCACAAACTAGGGCAAACTAAAAGAACTAGACTTTAATATGTAACTCTGGCTGGTCATCAGTACTGTACAAACTGCATTGCAAAGTCTTCATTTTGCAGACTTATCAGGGGGCTAAAAGGAAGCAATGCTGACTGACATCTGTAATGTCAATAATACCTGGGAGGAAATGTTTTCCTTTTAGTAATTGGCTTTTCCTATTCAATGAAGAGGAAGCTGTAAGTGGTGCTGTATACACTATCTAAGCTTCATCTCTTCCAGAACTTCTGTTTAATCTCCTGAAAGGCTTTCTTAGTGAAAATTCCCTCACAAGGGAATGTTAAGGATGACCCGATTCTGCTCATCATGTACGGATGTGGTTTCAGCTTCTCCATCTTGTGCAGGAACACATTAGTAACCGGTGCTCTATCTAGTCAATGCATCAAACACAGTCAATGGTGCAAGCAGGCCTTGCTCTCAGCCTTGTCCCTCCACAATTAGGAAGGAAGCAAAAATTACTTGTGAAAAAGGCCCCAAATTAGATACACTTGTAAACATCTTAAAACAATGTCCAATTTTTGAAGAGATGAAGCAAAGTTTTTGAGCCAAAAGTAGAGGAATCCCAACAGTTAGGGACAGTTGAGAGGCATGGCAGCAGATAGGAAAATCCACTAAAGGCACTGTATGAAGTCTTTCTTGCAAATCTTTGATCCCAGAGTCAATTCATTCTGCTAGCGGTTTACTTCACCCACTACTTAATCTGTTTCACACAGATGGCTTAGTGGTTAACTCATTCACTCCGGAGCAGCTCAGAAAAAGCTACTTGCTTAATTACACCATAGGAACAACAGTGCAGCCTGAGCTCATTTTCAGAAAATCCATTTGTAATACCATACAGAAAACAAATGTTCATAACTCTTTAACTGTAAGAGCTAGACTAAAAATGTAAACGCGAAAGTTGTTCAGCAGACACTGACCTTCACAACAGTGTAAATGTTGATAGTGTATATCAAAGTCATTATTAAATATTTGGCAAGGAATGTTGATATTGTGCATATTCTTTACCTTTTTGGAAAGGCAAAGCACAATATTTTGGTCAATGTACCATGTAGACCCATACAATTTGTATTTAATTTGTTAGTATGAATGTCAGCTTTAAAATGATACCTTAACCATTACTGTATGATGCTCCTTTATGGAGATATTCACAGAAATATGATTAATATAATATTTCTCATAATTGATAAAGCATAATATCTCATCACCTGTAACAGACAGAGCCTCCATATCAGTGTCGAAGATGTGCGTCTCAATGTCAGCTTCAAAACGATGCATCATTTGTGTGATTACCATGGTCCCTTGCAAAGATATGGGCATAATAATGAGAAGTATTGGAAATGTATAATTTTCATAATTCTACAAGACTAAATAAACTGTGATACCTGCACATGTGAACAGTGCACAGACACAGTTCTTTTACCATGTTATAACTATGAATACTGTCTTCAAAATGAGGTATTACTTAGCACATTCAAATGCTCCTTTGCAAAGTTATTCACCAAAATATGAAAAAAAAAAACAATTTCCATAACCTAAGTCCGAAACAAACTTTGATATGTGTACAACATACAGGGAGAGTTCTTTTACCATGTTGGAACTATCAATACTGTCTTCAAAATGAGGTATTACTTAACACATTCAGATGCTCCCTTACAAAGTTATTTACCAAAATATAAAAAAAGTCATAATATAACCTAAGTCCAAAACAAACTTTGATATCTGTACATGTGTACAACATACAGGGAGAGTTCTTTTATCATGTTGGAACTATCAATACTGCCTACAAAATGAGGTATTACTTAGCACACTCAGATGCTCCCTTGCAAAGTTATTTACCAAAATATGAAAAAAAATCATAATTTCCATAACCATAAGTCAGAAACAAACTTTGATATCTGTACATGTGTATAGCATAAAGGCACAGTTATTTTACCATGTTGGAACTATGAATAATGTCTTCAAAATGAGGTATTACTTAGCACATTTAGATGCTCCCTTGCAAAGTTATTTACCAAAATCTGAGAAAAAAGTTCTAAACAAATGGATATCTGTACATGTGTATAGTATTCAGACCCAGTTGTTTTACCACGTAGACAGATATCACTGTAAATATACACATTCTTGGTGTAGCCAACATACTGCTGAATGGGTACATGTAAAGAGAAAAAGAAAGGTAAGGACCACCACTCCACTAATGAACTCAGGACAGGCATGGGACTTTAGTGGCATGCAAGGCCATCTGATCTTTCTGATACAAGTGCTGGCTACCCACTCAGACAGCTGATACCACTACAGTCTCACAACATCCTTCAGTGTCGGCAGTCTTCCTTACCTATGCCTTTTCTCTTTACATGTGTCCATTCAGCAATGGACCTAAGGGATCAATTTCTGTATTACTAAGCCCTTCCTGTCATCTAAACTCTACATATGCCTGACAAAAGAAGAATAAAAAAAGAAGCATTGCAGGACGGTTACTGACATATTCCATTGTACGTGGTAGCACTCTCCTGAAACAGTTGTTCTTTCTCAGCATCTTCACCAGCTCCTTCCCACAGTTATTTGCCAAACTCAGAAAAATATATTTTACACAACACAATTCATAATACAGTTTTACTTACCATACTGGTCCTACTTGGTCATTGCTGTTGTCCATTCATTCTCACTAGCTGCATGTTACCAATATATCTTGCATAGCTGTCATCACATCATTGTGGAGGTCACTCAAGAACAATGCAATGCCATCCTCAGGTGAACGCCATCTCTTCTGAAAAGGTGAAGATCTTCTGCGGTGATGCTGTCATGGCAGATTGTTGATCCATCAACCTTGGGCATCAAGCCATGCATGAACCCATTCTGTAAACGTCTGGCCTTGTGTGCTGCCCATTGATTGTTTGCTGTTTTCCATATCTGATGAGGAATTATGTCAGACCACACAAAATGACAACAAGGCCACCACGATTGCAGGTGCTCAAAAATTGCTCTGATTTGAAACTGTAGCTTTTCAAGTGGGTGAGTGATGACATCATTCCCTCCAATGTGCAGCAGAAGAATGTCAGGGTAGATCGAACACTTCTCTTCCAACAACTGCAGGAGTCCACTCCTATACATACCTCTTCCTGCAATCCAGTATACGTTTACACTAGATGTGGGGAAGCTCAAGTTGTGGTTTTCACTTCTGGAGGCATGGCTGGCAGCCCAGTGAATGTAGGAATGGCCACACACCCACACTGTCAGTTGTCATTCTCCTGCTCATGAAGCCATGTCACTGTCACAAGGTGGACGCACTTGCACAGGAAAGAAATGCAAACAGGTTATTACTGATGTTTGAGAGATGTATTGGAAGACTATACATATATGTATATCAATCCCATTACCCTTGCTGGCACAGTGACTTCTGCCATTTCACTGGGAAGTGTGAGCCTTGTTCATGTTGAAAGTACTGATACTATCTTCAAATGAGGTATTACTTAGCACGTTGACAACTTCCCTAGCAAACTTATTTTCCAAAATATGAAAAATTGTTATAACTTTCAATTGCTAAACAAATTCTGATATCTGTACATGTATGCAGCCTACGGGCACAGCTCTTTTATTATGTTGTAAGGACTAACACTGTCTTCAAAATGAGGTATTACTTAGCAGAATTACTTGCTCCCTACCAAAGTTATTTACTAAAAACTAAAAAAATGTCCTCTCTCATCAATGTGCTAATGACTTCTACTTATGTGAATAACAGTGGCAGCTGCTGACAGTTTTACCTGACAAGTCAGAATGACTCAGTGCTGTATTTTAATTGCACTTATTGTTAATGTGATAATGACCTGCACTGCATTACTGCCACTTTCTGCACATTCAGACACAGGTGATAACTGCTGCACAAAACCTGTCAAGTATGCATTCATTATATTACCTTGTGCAGCTGTTATATAATACAGACTCAGTATCATCTGTTAGGAGAAGACCAGAGTGATTCAGTACAAATACTATAACACTTATATATACCCTTCCTCCCACCTAAATTCCACACATGACTAACAGAGCCAAGAATATTGCCCAAAATATATGGTTCTCCATGCTGGTACTTTTGTGCAAGTAATAACATTTATTTCACTGAGCCAAACACACAGTATAATCATAAACAGAAATGACAGTCAGAAATATGTAAATGTAAGTATGTAAATTACCTGGTTGATCCGTGTAAGAATTACTACAAAAGTAGTAAATCATTTTATCTCACCTAACCAACCCTCTAGCAGTGAAAAAGGCAGCAATTTTGTCCAAAATATGTGGTTGAACTATGCCAAAAAACAACAATATAATATATCTCACTCAGCCTTTCATCCCAACCAAACATGTTATGACAGTCTGACCATGTATGCAGAAGCACTTGCCTGATACACAAATGACTTATTTCCCCAAGCAACATCTTCATTAATATATCCAGATATACACATGCACCAAAATGAAACATTCACCCAACTGACCCTTTCAGTAAAATGTTGAGGTATGCATAATCACCAAAATGAAACATTTACCCAAATGACCCTTCAGTAGCATTTCCTATTATGCAATCAGTGCAGAACCTTTGGATATATTTATCAGCAGTGTTCTTGTTATCCAGCATTCCAACATTTCTATAGAGTGTTATTTATCACCAATGTTCTTGAAGACAGTATTTGGATATTGTTAACATGGATGACTGTAAAATGGTACATACTAATATACATCTGGCAAAAGCTTTTGATACAATCTCCCACTCAGGGATCATAGATAAACGTACTGAGTTAGGCATGAACCCCTACACCATCAGATGGATAACAAACTGGTTCACTGACAGGATACATGTTGTCTGGATAGGTGAATCCACCTCCAATAAGATGCCTTTTACTAGCGATGTCCCACAGGGCTTAGTGTTGGGACCTCACCTGTATGGTGTATACTTTTCTGAAGTGAAGGCCAATGTCAGGAGCCTCAGGCTCACCACATTAGCTAACAACTGTAAGCTTGGAGCAATCACTGAATCCCCAAATGATGCTGACATCCTACAAGCAGGCCATAAATATTACAAATGACTGGTACCAAAACCACGATTTGAGTCAAAATGCTAAAATATGCGTAACCATACCCTTCCCTTCAGTAAATCACATATCTCTGCAAATTACAATACTGATAGTGCACCCCTAAAAGTAGACCTAGTGGTGAGGGACCTAGGAACACAGATAGCTAGTAACCTAAACTTTGTTTGATTATGCTTCCCACCTTTTACTACTGATACATATGTTCTACCATTCCGATAGCCTTCTAGCATTAGTTTGCTAAATAAAAAAAATGGCAGGCAGCTGCAAGACTATAATGATGGAATTTTAATGAAAATTCTTTACCCCTTTTCATCTATTATTCAAATGAAAGTAGAAATATCAAGAGAAGATAATTTGTGGTGCAAAAAATCTCAGAATCCATTTTATATGAAGCTCATTGTTGGAATAACTCAGTAAGTGATGAGATTCATTCTATTAATCCCATCCATTCATCCATCCTCAAACCCTTTTCCCATTTTCCATATGGGGTTGGGGTGTCACTTAAGCAGTGCCAATCATCTTGAGCCAAGGTTAACACGCCAGATGGCTAGCCGTGCCATGGTAGTTCATATGTACCACTAACTTCCACACACTGCAGCACTTTTGGCAGTACAATACTTTCAATTAATGCTGCAGTAATGCAGGGAAAACTGATGGACTCAATGACCTGAATTTGGGAGCAGGCTCGATGCAGGCAGATTGGTGAGGCAAAGTTACAATGGACTCACTGCCCCAGAGAAATAAATTTTGTTTGTTCAAACAAAAGTTTGAAAAGATTTGCTTCTTTGCTGAATGTACATAAGAGTCATGGAGGAATGTCACATATTCCACTAGGGAGTTACATTCACAGACTGTGCCCATTTGCTTTTATTCCCTTGAACAAATGCAACCCATAACAACACCAATAAAATAAATATCTGAAATGTTATAAGAGAGACACTCTTGGTAGAATAATACCTTAAGCTCATGGAATCCACTCTTTTCCCTATTATGCAAACTTAAGACTATGCACATTACCTCTGTCTTTACCTCCGTAATTTCTGCAGTATCTGTTATGCCCTGCCACATGTATTCCCTATAAAAATCATTGCATCTGCTACCACCACCACTTTTTCCATTTCCATGCAACATCCATATTGTTCTGCAAAGAAATATCTTGCTGCCACTTGGAGTCTTTTATCACCCCTGTCTTTTTCCATTTCCTCTTCCTACACAAACTGCCCTGCTCTACCCTGATTATACCTACAAATCAAGAGAAGATCTTTCCATCATTATGGCCTCTTCTGAAAGATAAAAACATTTAGCTTTTTTACTTCTTGTGCATGATTTATTTAATGTATTTATTTATTGAAGTTTATTAACTGAGTAGTGATCCAAACAGTAAGTGCTTTCACTTCAGTTTTACAGTCGTGCCTGTGCTTCACTGGTTTGTTTGTGATACTTGCGGTTTTGTTTCTGAGAGGCAGGTTATCCTTTGGGACTTTTCAGTCTATTTTGTTTTGGCTTAACTGAGTAGTAGACTGAGCCCAAAAGGTACCATTTTAGCCACAGTCCAAGAAAAATAAGTAGTATATTTAGTCAGTTGGGTTCTGATGATGTTACTACTGCTGACGTACATGTACTCAGTAACGGGTAGTCAGAGCACATGTTTAGTAAAACGTCAACAGTACAGGACAGTCCACAGGGAAAAGGAGCATCAATGGTGCAAAAAAAGGAAGCAATACATGTTCAAAGGGCCGCAATGATCAAGGCAATGGTGCAAAAAAAGGAAGCAATACATGTTCAAAGGGCCGCAATGATCAAGGCTGCGGGGGGGGGGGGGGGTCAGACACTCCTAAAGAAAGTTAGACAAAGCCCGTTAAAATGAAAGTCAACGTCTTGATTTCTTTGCCAGTACTAAAAACCTATTAAAACTGGCAAAATTGTGCTAGCCCTGCCTCCATTACTCAAAAGAGATGACTACAGAACATTTTACACAGTACAACGCAGCTTATTTAAAAGAACTGTCTAAATGTAATTGTTTAACATTATTTGGCCCCAGACAGCAGAAGTGTATTAACAGTATTATTAGAACACAAAGTAATTCTATGTCAAATCTGAGTTGAAGCATCCCATAGCGCTGAACTCCTTGAAGGCTCGACTGACACCTTATGTAATCTATGAACACACCCGCAAGTAACACAATAAGAAAAGTCACAGCAGCAATATAAACTTGTCAGGCTGGGCACTCGGCATTCCTCTTCGTTAAAAGGTTAGGAGATAAGGGGGGGCTGCACAAAGAAACAGCTGTTTGGGAAACTCACAATTAGCGCATGTACTTAACCTGACTAAATATTCAAGAAGCAGCACGATGCAATTTTACGTATCCCTTCCTTTCTTAGTAAGAACACTTTTGAAGCAACACATACTCAGCACTCCTCAAAAAATTACTAAAACAGTACAGAAATATAAATATACTATGCATAGACAAATCACGTAACACACTCAAGAGTTATGTACGAATCTGATTGGCTGCCACCGCTTCATTTAGGAAACGCAGACAGTCGGCTTTGCTGTAATCATAGGAAAAGACAGGGCGCATTCCAACCCGATTTACTCATAAAAGTCCAACAGGACCATCAGGTAACTCCACTCTAAATCCTAAGATGAGAAGGTAACTGACAAAGTTCAGTTACTTTCTCAACTTATTTTTCAACAACAACTTCAAATTAGGGCTGAAAACTTACTTGCACTGCTGGAAGGCAGTCGGGGTTAACATGATGGAATTCCTACCTTCTCATGGCGTGCTCGGTGTTAAGCACAGAGGCGCCATGAGAAGGTACTCAGGGTTAATGAGTTGGTCTTCGCCTCCCATGCACAAGGTACAAGGTTCGATCCTGATCTCCGACCAATGCCTGTTTGGAGTTTGTATGTTCTCCCTGTGTCTCCATGGGGATTCTCCCATGTCCGAAAAACATGCTGAGTGTTTCCATCTCAAACTCACCAATGAATGGAGCTGTGAGCAGCAGCACAGACTCTACATGGTGCCCTATAGGGGGAAGAGTTGTACAGACCAACTGCTTTGGGCATCTACTGTGGTGTGTAGTATCCTCAAGACAGACAAACAGGGATCATAGACTGCACACCGTGGCAGGGCTAGCCACTCAAAAGTGTAAAATATGGCTCTAGGTGATTCAGTAATGTTGACTAATGTCACCAAAAATGGGCATAGGTAGTTACCGGTGATAAGTGGGTTGAGAACCCAGCCTACTCTGACCAAACACAAGGGACCCATGCTAATGGTGGGAGGGGTATATGTGCCCCTATTGGCCAGTGTGTGCCTGCCATAAAGCCCAGCAGCCCTGGGTCAATAAGCTACTGGCTGGCCCGCTATCTAGTTGCTCAGCCTGGGTTACCTGGGATAGCTGTTTTGAGCGAAAGCTGGATGTAAAACCAACCAACCTGCCAAACATGAACTGAGAATTGCTACGCTTAATGCAGGTTCACTGACAGAATGCAGCTTGGAAGTGGATGACATGATAATATGGAGGTGGCTGGACATCCTATGTAACCAGGAGACAAGATGGAAGGGCAGTGCAGCAAAGCCACTTGGCGTGGGATCCAGAGTCTACTACTCAGGTACAGGGCAGGCTAGAAATAGTGTAGGAAGTGTGGTGAGAGACAGGTTTCAGAAGGCAGTAAGAGATATCATCAGAATTAATGACCGACTCATGGCAGTCAGACTCCAGTGTAATGATAGGGCAGTATTCATAATCTCAGCCTATGCCCACACAGCAGGGTTGTGATAGTGAGGAAAAGAGTGCATTCAGACAGCAGTTGCAGGACCTACTAGATAAAGCAGAACAACATGAATTGGTGTTGATAATGGGTGACTTGAATGCACATATCGGGACAGACAGAACAGGATATGAGGACTGTCTGGGTCCACATGGGTGGGGCAACAGGAATAAAGAAGGAGAAGCCATTTTAGACTTCTGTCGGGCAAATGGCTTGGTAGTAGCCAACACATGGTTCAGAAAGAGAGACAGTTACAAGATCACATACAACAGTAGTCAACATGCAACTCAGGTAGATATCCTCCTGGTACAGAAAAGGCACTGGGGTAGAATCCATGATTGCAAAGTCATCCCCAGTGAAACAGTTGGCCCACAGCATAAACCACTAGTTGCCACAATCAGTTGCAACCAGTGATCAGAGAAGGCTCTAAGGTCAACAGAGACCAAGCTGAACACCTGGAAGTTGACTGGAGAGAAACTACAACAGCTCAAGGAATTACACAGGGCTCTAGCACCCCAAGAAGAGGAGGAAATAGGTGGAGTTGAAGAAGAATGGCAGCACTGAAAAACAGCATGTGTTAGGACTACAGAAAAGATATGTGGCTGAGCCAGGTATGGAAATAAGGTACATAAGGAAAGCTGGTAGTGGAATGCAGAAGTCCAGGAAGTCATCAAAAAGAAAAGTGCAGGAAGAAGTGTGAGACAGAAAAGACTGACCAGGCTAGGAAGGACTACTGGTTGGCTAACTAAGAAGCTAAGAAAGAAGTTGCAATAGCAAAGAATAGGGCATTGGAGGCACTGTACCAACTTCTGGAAAGTGACTCAGTAAGGGGCACAAAGAAACTATAGCAGGTTGCAAGGCAAAGACAGAAAGATAAAGATGATAGTCAGATACCCTTCATAAGGGATACCAGCAACAACCTGCTCACCAGCCCAGAGGACATCAAAGGCAGATGGAAGGAGTATTTCCAGCAGCTTCTGGATGAAGAAAACCCCACAGAAGCTGTACTGCCCCAGAAACAGCCTACGATGGGAGAAGAAGAGGAGCCAACCCTAGAAAAAGTAAGAACAGCACTAAGGAAGATGAAGTCAGGGAAAGCAGCAGGCTCAGATGAGGTCACAGCAGATATGATAAAGATGCTGGGTGAGATAGGGGAGAAATGGCTCCTGAGGGTACTAATAGCAGTGTGGAGAGAAAGGCATATTCCAGATGACTGAAGAATAAGCATACTCGTGCTAGTGTACAAGAACAAAGGGGACATCCACAACTGTGGGCAATACAGAGGCATCAAACTCCTATCACATTGCATGAAAGTTCTGGAGAGGGTGACTGATAAACGGATATGCAGAGTAGTAAAATGTAAGATGGGAGATGAGCAGTTTGGATTCAGATCAGGATATAGCACAACTGACCCGATGTTTGCATTGAGACAGATACTTGAAAAGAAGCTAGAGATGAGGAGAGAGTCCAACTGGGCATTCCTGGACTCGGAGAAAGCATATGACAAGGTCACAAGAAAGCTGATCTGGGAAGTACTGCAGTGGTTTGAAGTCCCAGAAACATTGGTAGAATTAGTGCAGGCTATGTACAAGGACCCAATGACTCATGTACGAACAGTGTTCAGCCTCACAGAGGGGTTCCCAGTGGGTGTGGGTGTACATCAGGGTTCAGCTCTGAGCCCACTGCTGTTCATACTGGTGATGACTACATTAGCAAACAGGTTGGAGGGGATGGATCAACAAAGCTGCTGTAATGAGACAATGTGGCAGTACAGGCAGACTCTGAGCTAGAACTTCAACAAAGGATAGGAGAATGGAATGCAAATCTGAAGGCACATGGGATGAAACTAAGCACAGATAAGAAGGTGGTAATGGCAGCAAATTGGGGAAATCAGAAGAAGCTGAGAACAGAGATAGAAGGGAAGATAGTGGAATAGGTAAACAGCTTCAAGTATCTGGGATGAGTAGTTGAGGAGAAGGGTAGTCTGAACGGAGAGGTCAAAGCTAGAATCAGAGGGGCTGCAGCCAACTGGCATAGAGTATCAGGTGTAGTCTATGACAGAAGAATGCCAAAGAAGCTGAAAAGTAAGGTGTACAAGAAAGTAGTGCGACCAGTACTACTGTATGGTACAGAAACCTGGGCAGTAAAGGCAAAACAGTTGAAGAAGCTAGAGGTGATGGAAATGAAGTGCCTCAGAAAGATGACAGGATGCACATTGTGGGACAGACGAAGAAATGAGGACATAAGAGCAGATGCCAAAGTAGCTCCAGTTGCAGAAAAGATCAAATAAAACAGATTACAGTGGTTTGGGCACATGTGTAGAAAAGCAGAAGACAATCCGGTGAGGAAGATTTGGGACAGACAGGAAGAAGGTAAGAGGAAGGGAGGACATCGAGCAAAGAGGTGGATGGATTGTGTGAAAGAAGATCTGCAACAGTCAGGCATAAGTGTTGAAGAAGGCAGGAGTGTGGCACTGATTCGAGAGAGTTAGCGACAGTTAACATGATACCCCGACTCCATGTACAAAAATGGGAAAAAGGGGGCTGATGATGATCATGATGATGACTTAATCTGCCAGAGAGAAGTGAAACTGGGATAGATTAGACAACAAATATGGAAAGTTGAGGCCTAGAATGGTGGAGAATAGCATACTCTTACCAAGCTGTCCTTAACGGATTTCTTATCTGTTCATAGAATGAGAAAGTGTTGTGGGCTCTGAGCCCTGTGCTGGAAAAAAGATAACACAAAGTCTCACATGGAAGATTGAACAGCACAGTATGACAAACTACTAGAGGGCTGTGCATGACATCTGCCTTTTTGAAAACTGAAGAACTAATAAATGGACATGTCATGGCTGTAAAAACTGCATCCTTCTGGGGCTAAAAAATGAAAGATGACCCAAAGCACCTCACTCTTCTTACCAAAAGAACTTCTGGGAAGATGGAGGAACTGCAACATACACTCACAAACATGCATGCACACACACTGGTCCATCGACTGTGGTTTCACACAAAGCAAATAGCATTCAGAGAGCAGCCAGGAGCAGGAGAGTAATCATTAGCTCTGCTTACTTTAGAGATAAGGACCTTACTGTTCTCTGATACCCCTTCCAGAAGGATTTAAAGAAGGAGGAGAAGGGATGAAGTCTTGTGGTACTAGCCCATGAGGGGTATGTCTACACACATCCCATGTACCTAAGCAGACCTGTATCTTGAGGTAAAACTGTAAACATATGCAAGATCACGGATAAGCAGTCACACTGTCCCTTATCATGCACTTCTTCAATTTTATGGTACTGGTACCACCAAACATAAAAAGTAGTGTAGGTTCAACTCAGCTAGCATACCCAAAGGCTCAGGAGATAAAGCATATATTTATAAGAGCCTTTTCTATTCTTATTGTTGAGTACTTTATTTTGAGGAAGTAAAGGTAGTGGACTTTTCTGAGCAGAGTTTAACTTCAGAAGTTTGCCTGTGGGCTTAAGGGCTTGCTCTGTGCAAGACTGCAAGCTGGTCATATATTTCAGCATGGAAGGGGTCGTATTAGTGTCACATCATTCTCAAAAGTGTTTGTTAGGGGGGGGCTTTCCTGACTCTTCTATGGGTATAAGCATGACCTTGATCCCTTACTGGCCAAGAGAGACAGTTCAAGGTTTGTAAAGCTTTGAAAGACACCAACGTGGTAGACTCTGAAACAGTAGGTTTTGGTCAGTACCTGGATTCCTGATTCCTTACCCTATTTTCTACTCTCTGTATATGCTTGGGAGTCATGCATGTGACGGTCATTTTGATCCTTGAAATGGCTTCCTCTGTAATACAGTCACCCTCCTGGCTAGCATTAAAAGCCAGTTGAGCAGTTTTTTTTTCTCCACCTTTGCTGTATGTGTGGGACGAAGCTGGTATTTGTAACACGACCGAACATTGTTTTCCTTCCAGCTCTTGTGTTGATCTATACAGGTGATCTGGTAAATCATAAGCACACTTTTACGATTTGGTCTTTTTCATCAGGACTGAGAGATACATGAGTGAGTGGCAGGAAATAACTGGGAAGTGTGGGATTGAACACATTGTGCACCCTGAGAGCAGGCGCTGGAGGTCTTTAAAGACTAGTTTAGAGAAAGACCATGCAGGAAGCAGATCTCCCATGTACCCAATGCAGTGAGTTCACAAATTAAAAAAAAACATTTTTCTCAGTTTCATCTGTAAGCAAACTAGGTAGTAGTACTGTATATTATAAACTCTACCCACAGAACCTATGTAATTGTCAAAAGAATGCTCCACTGGCTGAAAAGTTGTCTCATGCAAACAGCCTGATTCATCAACATAGGTGGAATCTATTCTTCTACTAGTCTTGGATGGGTGGTTCTAACTACTCTCCTTCAAGTAGACAGAATGGAAACTGCCTTTCATATTTCTGAACTCGCCTGTGTGAGAGACAGTTCATCTTATTGTGAAGTGTTTCCTGATATGAACTACACAACAGTGCAAAACCATCTTACTGATCTTCAGTAATACACTGTTGTTAGCTCCTGGAAAAAAAAACCATAATGCAATTCTTTACAACAGTCTGGGTTTCTCCACATATATTTCTGCCTAAGAGTTTGTTATCTGAAAAGGTGTTCCTTGAGTTCTGCAGAACAATAATTTTCAAAGGAAACAAAGTGTCATAGTTGGACAACTGTTGGAATTTTCTCTTGTGATTTTGTACTTTGTGCTTCAGGATACAACAAGATCTGTGAAGTGTGCATGAATTTTCTTTATGCTTATTATAGTCCAAGCCATACTGCCTTTGACTGCAGGAGCAAACCAAACAGCCTCTACAGAGGGAAGAAGAAGAATAAAACCACAGATTGAAGCATTATTTCTAACAATTATTTTCTGTTATGGCATAGAACTACCTTTCAAGTACTATTTTTTTCTGTTCTATATACAGCAATCCTTCATAGATACAGTAAGGATTATCTTTCTGTCCTTGATAACCTGCAGCTGAATGCAATTGTTTATATCATCTCCCTCTCACACTTGCCCTTTGGGGTGAGTATCTTATTTCTGCATGATTGCTATTCTTATGAATTTTTGTTTGCCTTTGCTTTGTTCTGCAACCATTTAATTGACATATTTAACACCATTGCCATTGTTACAGTATTCTTTTGGCTTGTTTGTATGAATCTCCAGGGTTATGTCTTAAATGGAAGATCATTTACCCAGTGTACTCGGAATGTCAAGAAACACTAAATAGTGTCAGTCAAGCAATCAACTAATTAATCATTAAGTTAGTCAGGAAGACTATCAATAAGCACAGCCATCTAGAAATGTCACTCAATATTAAGAAGAGAAAACAGAGGTAATCCAAAGGACTCAAGTGAAGTCTGGTATCCTACATGTGACCCGAAGGGTGATAGGACTAACAAAACAGAGTATAAGGGATTAGTCCAGATAAAATCACTTAAGCTAGCAGAAGGTAGCAGATCTAGGAGATGCTCTCTCTCTCTGATAGCCTCCCCGTGAGGAGGAATAAAGGCACCTTGTTGAAGTTTCCAGTAGTTTATTCAGTTAAGCTGGTAGATGGAGGAGTGTTCTTGTTATTAGAACAATAACACTTGCCCATCTATCTGCTTAACTGAATAAACTACTGGAAACTTCAACAAGGTGTCTCTATACCTCCCACAGGGAGTTATCAGAGAGAGTCTCCAAGATCTGCTAGTTCAGGTGATTTTATCTGGACTAATCCTTTATACTCTGTTTCAATATTAAGAATAAGGATGAACTCATTATTTATGACTTAACACATGTAAACAAATATTAGCGTGTGAAAACAGAAATACATTATTTGGTCTTTCTTTATTCAGTGCCCTTTAACAGTAGTTGTTGAGTCTATGATTTTGTATTAAACCTTATATTACTGACTTCTAAGATGGTTGCACACTGAGCAACAGCTTAATTTTAGCTCTCCCATTGTGAAAAAAGAAAATGAGAAGTAAGAACTAGTAATTTTGCCATTATGAGCAAAATTCAGTTACTGGCCAGTAAGTACATTGTCTGTATGCCAGCATAGAAGAAATTTAGAGAACTTGAAAGAAAATCAGCTAGAAAAGGTGAACAGAAAACATTGAATGGAAAAAATCCCACAGTTGTTCAGACAAAAGTTGTTCAAGCTTCAGCTTTGGTACAAGAGATGGATTCCAGCAATTTACAGAAAAAAATCAAATGTATTCAGAGGTGATTAAAATAAATGAAACACTGAAGGAGTATATCAACTATCAACTCAAACAACAAAATGCTTGAAAAAAATAAAAAAAGCTTTAACTAGCTATTCAGATGAATTGATAAAACTGCAAAAATCAGAGGCTGAAATGAAAAAAAGGCTGGCCAAGTATGAAACTTCTCAAGAAGAGCTATTTAAAAAAAAGAATATAGTTAGAAGACAGCGTGCAGAGAAAAAAAATGAGATCTTCTGCTGTGCCACAGAAACTGGAAGAAACAAGACTATTAATTTTATGGAAGCGCACATAAACAACTGGACTGTTATTCCACAGCATGATTTGTTAATTGAAAAGGGCACATACATAATGTATGCTCCAAACCTGGCAATGTGAAAGCAGCCAGGACGTGTATTAGTAAACATGCAATCGTGAACAGAAAGAGTCAGTCCTGACAAAACTGTAGCTGAAAGGAAACGTATTAAAAACTGGAGACAAGAGAGTATTTGTGGAAAATGTTTATTCACTGTACACCAGGCAGAAGAGAAACAAATTTTACCGAGTAATCACGGAATGTCAATAGGTAGGTGTAGATCAGTGTGTGCATGTACCTTTAAGAAGCATTTCCAGACGTAGCACGTGCATATAAATACAGAGCATGTGCTGGCAGCAGTGCCATTTTAAGAGAAATGCCAGAGTCTTAACACGTATGAATGCAGTAGTCAGTCTGTTTATAAGTTTATTTAAGTTTAAGTTACAAAGCCTCATTTCTAATGTGTTTGCGTGTAATAAAACTGCTTAAACAGAACCCATGAATGTTCATTTGTTTTATCCTGACCAGACGAGCAACATGGTGTCAGAACCGGTATCAAGAGAGCTGCTTCTCTGAGCCATGAGGTGCAGAGTTGAAGGTGAAGGCAGACTAAGCAGGTTCAGTGAAAAGTAGCACACACAAACGAAAAAAGGGCCAGAAACAAGCTAAAGGTAAAGAAAACTGCAAAAATGATTTATTTGGCAAAGAAAATGAAACTTTTAGTTATGTACTTACCATAACTTCGGATGTATGGGATCCATCTCGCCTACATTCATAACAGATGGGTTCGGAGCCGATCCATCGGCTCCGACTCGGCAACTAATACACTAGCACGAAGTCTCTCATTGGCTGGGCTACTCCCTATCCCAGGATGCACTACACCTGCTTCCCCAGATCTTGTTTGTTCGCTTTCATACATCCATGCAAACACAGAAAAAACTAGTAGTCACTATAACCAACTAAAGTTCTTCAAGAAGAACGCCAAGAAAAAAGGGACTACAACTCCTCTAAATCCGAATGGAAGGGGGAAGGAGGGTGGGTACTTATGAATGTAGGCGAGATGGATCCCATACATCCGAAGTTATGGTAAGTACATAACTAAAAGATGTAATGGGATCCTATCTCGCCTACATTCATAACAGATGGGACAGCGTCCCTAGCACCTACATCCCGGGTGGCTCATTGGAAAACACTCCTGAGAACTGTGGAACCAAAGGAAGCTCTGCCTCGAGAAACCACATCCAATTTGTAATGAGAAATGAAAGTGTGCGGAGAAGACCAAGTTGCCGCAGCACAAATATCATCTATCGATAATTTGGAGTGAAAAGCTACGGAAGTAGCCATTGCCCTGGTAAAATGAGCCTTGACTGGAAAAGGGAGCTCTTTGTTAGCCTGTGAGTAAATAAAAATGATACAATCTTTAATCCATTTAGATATGGAGATTTTTGTTACTGGTTGGCCCAATTTGTTCACTGCAAAGGAAACAAACAATTGATTTGATTTCCGCGTGTGAGCAGTTCTATTCAAATAAAAACGCAGTTGTCTGTGTACGTCCAATTGATGCAAGGTATATTCTGCGTTATTAGAGAATTCTGGGAAAAAGACAGGGAGTTCTATAGTTTGTTGAATACAGAAAGAGGAGGCCACTTTTGGTATAAATGCAGGGTTTAATTTCAATGAAACTCTATGTTTGTGAAAAATCAAATAGGGAGGATCAGAACAAAGAGCTTGAAGTTCTGAAACTCGCCTGGCAGATGTTATGGCTACTAAAAAGGCCGTTTTCCAAGACAGAAATTTTAAATCACAGGTAGCAGCTGGTTCGAAAGGACGGGCAGTTAGGGCAGCAAGAACCATATTCAAATCCCAAGGGGGAACAGGGTGAGATAAAGGAGGCCTAAGGAGCCAAGCCCCTTTGAGGAAAGCCTTACAAAGTTTGTGAGACATCAATGAAGGTTCGAATGAAGCATGAAAATTAGAGATTGCCGCTAGCTGAACCTTAATAGTAGAAACTGAAGAGCCCGACTGATAAAGGGGAGGCCAGAAAATTCAGAACCTCCGATACTGGTGCAGTGAGAGGATCTATACCCCGTTCTTGAGCCCAGAAGGCAAACCTTTTCCATTTACTGGAATAAAGTTTGATAGTGGAAGGTTTATGAGAAGAAGACAGTATGTGGACCACGTCCGGCGACAGGGCATTGTCTCGGACTAATGATGGAAGTGGAGTAACCATGCTGCCAACTTCAAGGACCTGAGAGACGGATGAAGCCGTCCTGACTGATGAGTCAACAGGTCTGGCACTGGATCCAGAAACCATGGACCTTCTATCGCATGCCTCTGTAGGAAAGGAAACCAAACTTGACGAGGCCAGTGCGGGGCAATCAAAATCATCTCGCTCTCCGTGTAAATGGCCTTCTGTATCACCCTCGGTAGGAGGGGGAACGGAGGGAAGGCGTAGAGAAGCCCGGGGGGCCAAATGTGGGTCAGGGCGTCCCTGGGAATCTGTCCCGGAGAAGGGAACAGTGTGAAGAACTCTTTGCATTTCGCATTGTGAGGGCTGGCAAACAGGTCGCAGCAAGGAAGACCCCATCTGTCGAAGATTTTCGCAGTTATATCCTGGTTGAGGGACCACTCGTGTGGTAAAAGGATGGTCCTGCTTAATCTGTCCGCAATCACATTGGACTTCCCCGGTATGTGCGTTGCCATTAGAAAGCGGTTGGTAGCTACCGCCCAGTGCCAAAGTCTCATGGCTTCTCTGCATAGTGGGTAAGACCTGGTTCCACCTTGCTTGTTTATGTACCACACCACTGACATGTTGTCGGATAGGATAGAAATCGGGCCTAGTGGGAGAGCGTGATGGAGAGCTTGGAGTACAAATAGTACCGCTCTCATCTCCAGGACATTGATATGCAAATGCGTTTCCTGGATCTGCCATGTGCCTTGGACCGACCTGTCCAGGTAATGACCCCCCCACCCTACCTGGGAGGCGTCCGTAGTCACAGTGGCAACGGGACGTTGAGGTATAAAGGGTCGTCCCTGGTCGAGATTCGATTGGAGAAGCCACCAATGTAGATCTCGACGGCAACTGTCCGTGATTATGATTAAGTGGATCAAGGGAAGTTCCTGGTAAGACCATTGAGCCGACAGTAGCCATTGTAAAATTCGCATGTGAAGTCTGGCCAAAGGAACTAAAAGAATGGTCGACGCCATCGAGCCCAAGAGTTGAAGGATCCGATGGGCCGGGGCTCTTAGTAGAGGAAGACAGGATTTGACTTGATCTTGTAGGACCTGAATTCTTGCTGCCGGTAAAAAGGCGCGCATTCTTCTTGTGTCTAAGTCTGCGCCTATGAAAGTAATACGCTGAGATGGCAGTAGTACAGATTTTTGTAAATTGAACGTGATCCCTAAGAAACGGCCCAAGGTGAACGTGGCTCTGAGCGCCTGGAGTAGTAGATGCTCGGAGGTGGCAGTAAGGAGCCAGTCGTCTAGATATGGAAACACCTGGAATCCCAGACTTCTCAGGTGAGCAGTCACCACTGCCAGACACTTGGTGAACACCCTGGGGGCTGTGGTGAGACCAAAGGGCAGTGCTCGGAATTGGAAATGACTGACTCCGAGGCGGAAGCGTAAGTGTCTCCTGGACTCTTGAGCTATGGGGATGTGATAGTAAGCGTCCTGGAGATCTATGGAGCACATCCATGCATCTTTTTCCAGCAAAGGAAGAATAGATTGAAGAGTGACCATTCGGAATTTGGACTTCTTTACGAAACGATTCAATGAACTGAGATCCAAAATGGGCCTGAAGTCCCCTGTCTTTTTTGGTACCAAAAATAATTTTGAGTAAGTTCCTGATCCGATCTGGTCGATGGGGACAGGCTGGATGGCTCTTTTTTCTAGCAGCTTTGAAACCTCTAATGCTGCCTGATCCCGCTGACTGGGTGGTACGTCCGGGATTTCCCTTAAAGAAAGGGGGGGTTTGTTGAAGGGGATGATATAACCTCCGGTAATAATGCGAAGCACCCACTGATCGCTTGTGATGGATTCCCAAGCTTGTGGGTGCGCCGCAAAACGACCCCCGACTGGCTCCGGAGTTGCACAGTCGGGCAACCACTCAGGGACGCTGGTTGTATGAAGAACCACGAAAGGAATCGCGGTCTCCAGAGTTACGGGGGCCTCTGCCACCCCTGGGGCGGCGTCTTCCAGAATCCCCCCCCCCTGCCTCTGGAGGGGGAATCACTGGGTGGAGTAGGGAAAGACTTCTGAGATTTTCTGAACCACATTTTCCCTCCTCTCTGAGCCTTGGGATAAGGCCTAGAAGGAGCGGAAAATCGGGCCCCAACGGCAGTCAAAGTCTTGCCCTCCTGCTCGCACCGAGTTAGTGTGTCCTTCACCTTGGGTCCAAACAAAGATGACCCATCAAAGGGGGCGTCGGCGAAGGAAGACTTGAAGGCCTCCGCGAAAGAACACAAGCGCAACCAGGCTTGCCTCCTGAGGGCCACGCCTGTTCCAGCTGCTCTACTCGCCCCTTCGGCCGCATATGAAATGAGCCTCATGGACGAGTTAACAATAGAAAGGAGGGTATTCATCTGGGCGCCAACAGTCGGGGCCAGCGCCTCAGGTAGATTCCCAACAAGGGAGTCATTTAGCTCTTTGAGGAGATCCCTTTGGAGCCTTGTAAAATGACATAAGTAGTTCAGTGACCGTAAGGCAAAGGCCGCTGAAGACAGGGTACGCTTCCCGTACCTATCCATGCTCCTAGAATCCTTATTAGGAGGATGAATAGACGTCGAAGCCTCTGCCACGTCCTGCTGTGTGGCAGAAGCCACCACCAAAGCATCCACAGGCACACCCTTCGTGAGAAACTCCTTCTGGGGGGGGGGGCTGACAAAAATTTATTGGGCCTTGCAGGCACTGGTTCCACAGAATCAGGGTGTTCCCACGCCCTTCGAGAAACCAAATCAAGGAGTTCATCGAAGGGCGGAGACACCCAGGAGGCGGAAGGCTGGGCCCCAAAGGCCTTGAGGAAAACTGATTCCTCAGCTGAAGGGGTTTTGGCTTGCCAGTCACCTCTCTGTCTCAGAATCTCCAAGATGTCTGAGAAGGAGATATCATCCGAAGACGATTTGGGAGACCCTTCTGCATCATCGAGGTCAGTATCCGATGTAACAGACTCATCTTGGGAGTCTACGTGTTTCCTCTTACACAATTTCTTCCTTGGAGGTTCGCCCCGCTGCCGGGGAGTTGCAACACAACAGAGGCACCAGTCTCCAAATCCAGGGACAGTGAGGTAGAATCTAGTTGAGCCGGCACAGACATGGCTAGCGCGCTCCTCATGGCCTCAAAGGCCGGACCTCCAGAATCCAAGGAGGTCACTGGTCTAGAGACCACGATGGCACCAGGAATTCCAGCAGCCGATGCACCGAGAGGAAGACTAGGTACTGAAGCACCCAAACACAAGGTGTTCCCCTCGGCTCCGGCTGAAGAGGTCGCAGTGCCAAACCCTGAACCGGAGGACAGGGTAGGAAGCACAGTCGGCACCGAGAGGCCTGTAAGGGGTCTCTGCTCCGACCGTATGGCTCCACTATGCTCCACCACCACCGGCTTCAACGGCTCCGAAGAGGTTGGAGGAGGAATCAACTGTGTTGGAGGGGGGATCGGCTCCGAAGCTAACTGAGCTGGAGCCGAGATCAATTTAGTAAACACTGGAGATTGAAATAGCCTCTGTATAACCCTATCCAGGTCCGAATCTGAGAGTCTCGACGATTTAGAGGAGGTAGACAATCGAGAAGACTTTCCTCTCGGCTCCGAGAGAGAAGGGGACCGGCTCCGAAATGGCTCCAACGCTATCGGCGCCGACTCCACCACAGCATGGGCCACCATCGGCGCCGAAGGAGCTTTCTTCGGAGCCGAGGGGGAAGAGTCTGAGCTGCACACCTCCACCGGCTCCGAAGCCATTGGAACCGATGGAGGTGATTCACCTCTCGATACTCCCACCTGCGGCTCCGACGGCAATGGAGCCGAGGCAGAAGGCATCGAGGCAGACCCTTCGACCCTCGGCCCCGAAGTCAGTGGAGCCGAGGAAGAAGAGGTCAATTTTGGCTTTTTCGAAGTCGGTTCCGACGGACTTGTCGGAGCCGACGATCTCTTCTTTTTGGAAGCAACAGGTGGTTCCAAGGCTTCCTCGAAAGAAGGTTTGATAAGCCCTTTCAAAATTAATTTGTTCTTGCGTTCTTGAAGAACTCGAGAGGAGAACGCATGACAGACACTACAAGTCTCTTGCAGATGTTTCGGCCCCAAACAATAAATGGACATTTTATAATTGCAGCGAGTGCATTTTTTGAAACCTGACTTTTGTTCCTTAGACATGGTACTAGGCACAACAAGAAAAACTGTATGAAAAGTTATAATGAAGCACAACACACAAAAAAGTGCCAACTGACAAGCGCGAGACACACTGGCGCGAGTACGGTTGAAAGTTTACCACACAACAATCAAAAGCAAGTTAAACGGGCCAAAGCCCTCTAATTTAAACGGGCTTTGCCCGAAAAACAACTATCCAAAAATTAATCAAAGCCTAATGGTACTCAAAGGTAGGGCAAAGGCCCTCTAACTTAAACGGGCCTTGCCCGACTGAATAAAATAAATCTTCCTAGAAACACTCAATCACTCAAAACAGAAAAAAGTAGTGAGAAATAGCTGTTAAAACAGCTGTTTGGTTAATACAGACAAAAATCCCCTAGGTCAAAGACCAATAAGGTAAAAATAACCACTTAGCTCCAGCCAAGTCCAGACCACGTCCAGCTTGTTAAGCGGCAAACGAGATCTGGGGAAGCAGGTGTAGTGCATCCTGGGATAGGGAGTAGCCCAGCCAATGAGAGACTTCGTGCTAGTGTATTAGTTGCCGAGTCGGTGCCGATGGATCGGCTCCGAACCCATCTGTTATGAATGTAGGCGAGATAGGATCCCATTACATCAGTGCATTTACAAGGGACACATTATTAAACAAATGAGTAGCACAAAAAATGTATTAAGCAAACAAAAGGCACAAACCACATTATTAATTACACAAAATGTTTGAAACCATGATACTTGATTACACTAGCACAACTATTCATATGGGGCTCAGAATTACCTTTGGTTTGCATAACGAGCATGTTTTAAGTAAAACAGACACAAGAAAAGTATAATAAGCATGATAAGAGATTAAAAGTGCATAACAAGTACAATAAAAAGGGCAAATTACGCTTAAAAAGCAAGGTAACTGCATGTTTTTCAGTAAAAGACTAACCCCTGGATTCACGAAGTTCTATGCAAGAATAAGGCTATTCTTGCACGGAGTAGTTCATGTCCTTCTAGGATAGCAGCGCGCCTTGCATATGCACGAAGGCACACTGCTATCTAAACTAAACGGACACGAACCAGGAACGAGTGCAGGGGGCATGTGTTAGCAGTCCCAGCACCTGAAACATGCCCCCTTCGCTCTGAAAGTGCCGTACAGCACTTTCTGACATGGATGAGTGTCAAACTATATAATATTAGAGCCTGGCTCTAATATTATATAGTAAACAAGTGTCCACAGACACTGAAATGTAAATAGCTAACATTTCAGTGTCCTAGGACACTGAAAAAAAAATACCACAAACACCTGTAGAAGGCAGCAACCTTCAAGAGCAAACCCCCAAATGTATGCACTCTTGCCCTACATGCATTAGGGCAAGAGGAAAGGAATAAAAAAATAAAACAATGCAATAATATATTTTTTTCATGAAACAAATCTGAAGTTTAAGCGCCGTGCAGCTTGTTTGCACGGAGCGCCGTTATGCTTAGTCTGGCTGAAATCCTGAAAATGATAGACAAGTGCTACTGTGATAGAAAACGTTATCAAGCTGCTGTAGCATAGTGGTACTGCCATGGTATAGCATGTAGAACAGGCTCGGTTTGAATCCCCCTCTGCCAAATTATTTAATAAACTTTTAAGGAATGTGAATGACAGATGTCAGTCATATAGCTCACGTAGAGCACAATAGGGGTGGAAATATGTAAAATACAAATGTAAAAAACAATTTATAACTTTAATGAAAAAAAAATAGATTTAAGCAATGCTTTGCTAGTGTAAGCATTGCTTACCTGCATTCAGCTCTGCTTAGCTGGTGTAAGCATTGTTATGCGGATTTGCGTGGAGCTAAGCATAGTGCCACATATCAAAACCGGCCAATCACAAAAAAGTGCCGGAAACCTGCCCTTTTTAAACTGCTCAGGTGGGAATACAGCCATAACCATTTGGGATTGCACACAACAGGACCAAAATGGCTGGCGTTAGAGAAGGTGTGCGCTTCCGAGTGCAATGTTGGGGCATCCAGGAGTCCGGGTCATGTTGGGCTCCTAGTTAAAAACCATGACAGCAGGCTCCTGCAGGGACATTACCAGGGGTTGCAGTACAAAGCGTTGGCCTGGGATCAGCTTGCACGTGATCTCACCAGTGCCACTGGCATACCCCGGACTGGTAAGCAGGTACGTCAACACCATAACGACCTGAAGCGG
Source organism: Protopterus annectens (assembly GCF_019279795.1). NCBI lineage: Eukaryota > Metazoa > Chordata > Ceratodontiformes > Protopteridae > Protopterus > Protopterus annectens. Next base: position 315,199,344 of record NC_056751.1, read on the forward strand.
AGGAGGGGTGCACTCTTGGACCAGTGGATCCAAGAAGCCCGAGTGCAGGATGTCCCACCTGTCTGTAAGTATGCAGTCTTATGTAGCTCTAACTAAGTATAGAAAAGGTTCAGCTTGTGACTGTACAGGTGTGATTAATGTGTGATGTCTCCCCATACAGCTGCTGCGGAGAGGTCCCAGATTGTGCAGGCTCATGCACAGCGACTGGCCCAGCTGCATCGGCAGTATGGTGAGTACAGAATGCCCACTACTATTAGAAGTAAGAAATCAAAATTATAGTAATGGTAGTACTGCCTGTATATATAATTGTGCTGTAAAAGTCAGGAATAAATGCCTGTGTCAGGCTGCCGGTGTTACAATGGAGTATTCCCAGCTGCTGTGTAAGACATATATTAGTAGCAAACAAGGTACAATATGCAGGAGTGGAATATTACAATATGTATGAGTGTGCCTGAGTGAACCTGCCAAGAAAGTGCCATGTCAGGGCTGATGTAACAGTTAGAAATGAAAAGCATTCCCCTGTGCAGATCATGCAGGAACCGTAATTGTGGAGTTCTGAGTCGTACACAGATATGTATGTCAAAACTAATAAAGGTGATCCCAAACACTGGTGTGTGTCATCTCACTTGTACCTGATAAATAGAAATGTGTATGTCCTGCAGAATGCATTAACTGAGGTGAACTGATTTAGCACTGCTTGTCTGCATACTTTTGAATGTGCATGTCAAATAACTGGAAAAAAGCAACAGTACATATTTCCATCAGAATGTGTTTTACTTGTTTGTCTGCCAGCATTGTTCTGTGTTAACCTTTCAATTTCAGCCGTATGTAGCTGTGAATATACTGAGAAATGTATAAGGTTAACAGGTGCAGACCTAAAACCTACACTGTGTATTCAGGAATCTACATCGCAGTATGTAGTTGTAAAACAGTCAAATGTGCAATCCAGCTAATGTGCACGTTTCACAAACAGTGACACCAATATCTGTTGTGTATGCACAAACTGTAATGAAAATGGGAAACAATGCAACATGTGATAATAAAAGTACTGTGCACAAAAATATGTACTAGATGGAAATGTCACAAGCAAAACACACTTCCCCAGTAGCTCAGTCTGATAAGGACTAGGCCTATAGTTCAATTTTGCACACACAGCACAGTTCAAATCCAGGGACTGCTACTGACATCTCAGTCTGGTTCTACAGTTTTAAACTGCAATCCGAATAGAAAAAATAATGTACATACATTTTCCATACAGGGCACACAGGTAAAGCAATCTGAATAGAAATACTAGTATGATGTGTATAACTATGAAAGATGTACAATTGCTGTGTTGATCAGTCCCAGTCCTACAAATAGACGCAAGTTAGACATCCACACTATGCAGTCTGGCCCAGACAAGCCCCTCAAGTGTCATTCTGTCACGGATAGTTTCCCCAGTTGATAAGAAACCTGCACACAGAGAATGTCCCAATAGATGTATGTGAAAGACACAACACACACTCCAGGGCCTGCAACTAATATGTGAATCTGAAATAAGAGTAGTACCAGCAATGTAATGTGCACACAGTTCATCTGGACAGGCCCACGGATAAAACAACTGATATGGAAACAGGTCTGATGTGTATAGCTAAAATAAGGGTACAGTTGCTCTGTTGATATCTACAGCTGTTGGTGTGCTGTAGCAGCCCCACGGCCAAGGTAGAGTGTAAGTGTGGTCAGAATGTAGAGTAGTGACTAGTAGTGTACTGACAAATATACTTGATAGCAGTTGTCAGCTGAATCTGTTCCCTTCCCCCACCACTCAACTGATCCAATCATCACACTGAAACCAACATGGGTATGTTCCTAAACAAACCTCTACTGTTGGGACCATTGTTCCATTTGGTTTATCATTGTTTAAACTGTGTGCATACTAGTATCCCCTGTTGAATAATCATCTTATTGCCTGCCTGACGTACCACTAACTGCCATGATGTTGCAACCCTGAATGCCATTCCATATATGCATGGGTTCTGTTTACTATGGCACTGTTATAATTGCACTGTTTTGGGTTAATGGGAATATCCATGCATGCTATTTTGACTAATGTTGTACTGTGTTGTGCATGACTAACAAATATTCATTGTTAATTTCCACACCATAGCACATATGGGAAGCCAGATCCCAGCGATCCACCTCTCCCACCCCACCTGGCCAAGGCACCGGGTCCCAGCACGTCTGGGACCCAACCCAGACCTCCCTCATCTGCTGATCCTGCACCACCCTTGGGTGGAACCGCTGCAGGGGATGGGGCTTGCCCCTCCCCCGCAAGTGGGCGAGGTGAGGACATTGTCACCCAGGACGAGGTCTGTGGCATGATGCGCAGTGTCCTCCAGATGGAGCTGGATGACTGCCTGCGCTAGGTGGAGGGCAGGCTGTCGCAGCTAGAGGGGCAGGCGGCCCCTCCTGCTCAGCCCCTAGCACAGCCACCTGCGGGGTTGTGAAAGAGTAGTGGTGACTGCCATCGGGTGGGGACATCAGTGCCACTACTACCATCTGGGGGGGCTCATGAGTCTCAGATTCCCAACCACCTTCCCCGTCAAGGTGTTTACCCCCCCATGTGTCATACATTATCCCTGTCTGCTATCTTGTCTGTCTGCAAATGCAACCTCTCCTACCAAACCTCCCTCACCACACTTACCAATAATCCTTACTTAACATCCCACTCTCACCTTAAAAAAAAAAAAGGCATCTGTCCCACAAAAAAACACGTTGTATACATAGCTCTGCATTTTACCCAGAGACATGTACCCAGCACACAATCTAACCCTACCACTCATTCGTATTATATGATGCCCATACACCTCCCTGTAGGGTGTGAGGCTCAAAATTCTAAATTTCCCACAGTGAAAGCAGCTGTTGCTGCAAAGAAATGCAGAGCTATGGTTCTTTCCTTCACCCGTCCTGCACATCCCTACTTGTTTCTCCACTTGTTTGTCCCCCTGCTTGCCTCAATTTCACCACTTTCCTATCTCCCTTTTTTCTTTTCTTTATTTGAAATTTGCGAGGGTTTAAGCGGCCATAAGCGAAGCTAAGCTCACGTAAGTGTCGCTTAGCTACACTCAAACCCATGCAAACCTGTTTATAACTGCTTTAAAGTGCCTTAATCACTCTGTCTTCTACAGCCCCTTTTCTGCCCAGCAACAAAATAATCAGCCCTTGCAAGTCTCAAACCAAGGACCCTGCACACTATAGCCAAAGTGATTTACCACTAAGCCATGTCAGATGTAAAAAAAAAAAACTGATGTTTTCTCAAACATATCATCCAGCACAGTCATTCAACAGTACGGGAAACTTATTTATATATGTATGTCTGTATGTATATGTGTGTGGGTGTGTGTGTGTATTTATATATATAATGTGTGTATATATATATATATATATATATATATATATATATATGTGTGTGTGTGTGTGTGTATGTGTATATATATATATATATATATATATATATATATATGTGTATATATATATATATATATATATATATATATATATATGTGTATATATATATATATATATATATATATATATATATAAAAGAACACAACAAATACATATATGACCAAAGGCCCCATTAATGGGGGTGAGGGGATCCAAATTAAGTACCTCTCGTAATTACTGATATCATCCCCTCCTCTACAGCTGAACAGATCTGCCTTGCAACACAATACCAACACTTGCAAGTCTCATACCCAGGACCCTACACAACATAGCCATAAGAAGTTAACAGTAATCCATCTCAGCTGTACGATGTCAGGATGATATCAATAACATATCATGCAGAACAGTCTGTCTACCACAGGGAATGTACAATGTGGAAGCAGTAAACATTCCAATGATATACATATACACACATATGCATACATATACACACACACACACACACACACACATATATATATATATATATATATATATATATATATATATATATATAGAGATAGATATGTATATACACATATATACATATATTGCTACGTATAGATATGTATAGGAAGATACATATTTAGAGGGTGCAGAGCATACTGAACAGCCAGTATTCCTACAGTTGCCACCTTTTAAAATGGACAGTGTTTGATTCTCTCATACAAAAGACAATTACTGCATAAAGCATATACACACAGAGAAGTCAAAGAATATGACACCACACTCAGGGTTGCATACATAGAAATATTTATTTGTGTACTATTTCAGTTGTATATGACATTTCATATAGAAGTTAGGTGTTTGAAATACATAATAACTGAGTAATACAACTCTCAAGCAAAACATTTTATACAGTAATCTGAAAGCATAACATATGTTGCTGTCCAGGCCAAGGCCTTCAAGTAGTACAACAGTAAAGAAACAGTGGCCTGGAAGATAAGAATCAATCAACACTAACTAATACAGATGTTGTTCAGCAGCCTTCAATTACACTCTGTTTTGAACCCCTGGGGGGGGAGAGAATTACGTTGTCACAATGAAAATGTATCTGTTACATAACAATGCTTAACTTAAAACATCACTATCACACTGACAAACCGAACTGTCTGTAAGACAGTGCGCACTAGCCCACCACTGTTCCCATGGTGAAATGTATGAAGATGTACAGCCATATACCTTAATGTGTCTTACTACTGATATCTCTCACATGTTGTAACAGCCTAGGTTATAAATGGTGCATACCCCTCCCTCGTAGAATGTCTTACAAGAGCATATAACAGTGTTACATACACTGACCTCTGGACTGTACAAGGTCACACACGCTTTGTCCAGCTGTAGCCCACATATATATGGACCCTACCCCACAATATGTGTGGGAGTCCACAACATGACTGGAATGATGGCAGGAAAGACAGCACTACATAATGATAGGCCACTACTTAACAACCTCTTACTGCATGACATATGGACAAAGCCTGGTATATAAGTGGAGGACAGAGGCTGGAACACAGGGCCATATTTGCAATATTGTTGTTATACATTGTAAAAGTTGCTGGTGTTACAGGACTGGTTGTAACATACCCTTAGTCAGGAATATGAAGTCAGAAAAACAAATGGATGTATCCATGTACTGATAACACTCAACAGACAGAATGCCACTGATATATCAGAGACAAGACCTGTGTGGTGAACAGACAAAACATAACAGCCAATCCTCTGGCCATCATGTGGATAGGCCCACAGTTGAGAACTATGCAAACAGACTGCATTCCATGCTAAACTAGCATGTACACACAAACCCTATAAAACTAGCGGTATACAATGCATACAACAACACTACACACACTGTCCGTAGGTCTGGAACCTTATACAAAAATGTAGTTGGCCTGTGTCTGCAAGTCTTGTTGTAAGAGGTATTGCTACCTGCTGTCTGTAACACTGCCCACATGATGTAGTAATTCATAGTAGTGGGTTGCCATGACAGTGGTAACTGGAAATACTACACAGCTGGCTGCATGCAATTAGTAAGTGGTGAACACTGATGGTGCAGAGGCCATCACCTGATCACGTGCATCACCTACAAAATCCATGCTGCAATCTATTCAAAGCAGCTCAATCCCTGCAGTGGAGAGAGATAAAAACAAACAGAAAAAATATATCTCTAAAACTACTAAAACTACAAACCAAACCTATATAACACAGGGGACACTTAAAATTGTACTTAGAAGAGAGAACAATACTGCAACAGGTATGTGAAACATGTATGCATGTAACTGAATGTAGTACTTAGTCTGTAATAATGGGATAGATGATGTGGAAAGATTTACATGTGCCATCAGTTGTAATGATGTCCTGCTGAACAACTGCTATGGACATAGTGTCTGGCCCTGTGGGCAGTGGGCCATACCTGTCAAATGTGCAGATCAGCACTGAATGACAAGATGTAAGCCATCATAGTGTGTGTTCTGTACCTCAAGACAAGTACACTAGTGTGGCAAATAGCTGGTGGTGGAAGTAATGCCGTTATAATAGACACAAGAATTTCAGACCCCACCACCTGCAGGACAGTCATGTTAACGTGAAATGTAGCATGCACAAACACCATAGGTGTCTAACAGGCTTACCTGCAATATGTCCCTATATATACCCCCCTAATTTTTGGCTTGTCCACATGTGACACCTGTCTGTTTTGTAGCAAGGCAAAACAGTGCAACTGTGGAGAAAGGAGAGTTAGAGAGTGTAGACCTGATTTTTGAATGCACCTCATATATATATATATATATATATATATATATATATATATATATATACGCATATGTATGTCTACAGAGACACACACACACACACACACACACACACACACACACACGTATATATATATATATATATATATATATATATATATATAAACTCAAAATATATATACACACACACACGCACACACACATATATATGTTATGTCTATGTGTGTGTGTGTGTATATATATATATATATATATATATATATATATATACATACACGTACACACACATGTGACACCTGTCTGTTTTGTAGCAAGGCAGAACAGTGCAGCTGTGGAGGAAGGAGAGTTAGAGAGTGTGGACCTGATGTTTGAATGCACCTCATATATATATATATATATATATATATATATATATATATATATATATATATGTACATGTATGTATACAGATACAGACACACACACACATATATATATATATATATATATATATATATATATATATAAAACTCAAAATATACACACACACACACATATAACACACACACACATATAAGTGTTATGTCTATGTATATATATATATATATATATATATATATATATATACACACACAAACACACACACATATATGTATATACATATATGTATGTAAATATATATATATATATATATATATATATATATATATATATATATATATATATATATATATATTCCCCCTACTTTTGAATGACAGTGCTGCACGATATGTGAGAGAGAACATCACACATATCTATAGACACATATACATACAGTAGTAAGCGGGTGCAAAGTGGGCAGTTTTGTCTGGTGTGAAATCCATGCTGGGAACACATTGCCCTTGTTTGTGAAGGTGAGATTGGTATGTTGGGGAAGGATTGTAGGTATAGTTGGGGAGGTAGGTTGGGTTGGAAAACAGACTAGACACCATACAGGGGTGGAATATGACACATGTGGTGGGTAAACACCTTGGATGGGGAGTGGTGTTTGGAATGTGGAAGTCCATGAGCTCTCATATGGAAACAATGAGACCAAGGTCCCCACCCATGGGCAGTCACAACTGCACCTTCACAGCTCTGAAGGTGCCTGGGCTGGGGACTGAGCAGGAAGAGCATGTGGACCCTGTGACTGAGTACCAAGGGCCTCAAGGTGGTGTAACACATCCCCCAAGTCTCTGTGGAGCTCCGTTTGCACCAGACCCTGGACCTGACTTTACGTGACAGGAGCCTGTCTATGTGTGCTCCTGGGGGGGGGTCAAACACCATCCCCTGAGATGGTAGTGTAAGACCAGCAGATGATGAGGTCCTGGTGTGGGTCCCAGATGTGCTGTGGCCTGGCAACATGACCAGATGAGGTGTGAGACGTGGTTCAAACATGCTACTGTGTCACAGTTGTAGAACATATGTGGGTAGTAATTATCCACACATTCCAGGATTATGTCTAACAGCATGCATAGATATCCCCATTAAAACAGAACACCAAATTTGGAGCAGTCACATAGCAAACAGAACACATGCATATATGGAACCATAGTGGCCCTTACAATGGCATGCAGGTGACATTGTTCGTAACAGGCCACCAATGATAGTGTTTTAACATGGAACATGACTAGAAACATTGCACAAATTGTTGTACAATACGATATATGTCACAACAGTAGGTTTGCTGTAAACATACCTATTGAGTTGTGTGTTCAGATTATTGTTGCAGATATGGTGGAGGGGAGACAGAGATGTGTATTAACAACTATTATAGCCTTGCAGTATGAGGTCCTCAGACCTTTTTTCCCCTTTATGTCTTTCAGGCACCATGTCACGGGAGTGCTTGCCGGTGTACTCCCCCCAGGAGAATGAGGTTATTATACACCACCTGGTGCAGCACTACCACACCCTGTTTGGATGTACCGCCCATGATCTGCAGGAGAGGACCGCCCTGTGGAACGAGCTCGTCCACGGGGTAAACGATGTCGGCCTGCATAACCGCAGTTATGAGCAGGTCCAACATCGGTGCACTGACCTACTCCACCATGCCTGTCAGTGTGCTGCTGCAGTTAGGAGGGACCAGCTAGCCATGGAGGGGGTCATGCCATCTAGCCCCACCCTGACATATGCTGAGGAGCTCCTCGCCAGCCTCGGGGCACCTGCCCGGTCGCAAACACAAGACCCTGTGGAGAGCATTGTGGAGGTGGGTGCCACCCACACAATGGATGAGGAGCATGCAGGTAAGGCCACAGGAAACATCAGTAGACCACTGTTGCTTATCCGTCTGCATCTGTAGAGTTTAATCATGCATATGTGAGATAAAATATATATGGCCTGTTGCTGCGTTGTAGTAATAAACAGATGTGCATAATCTGTAGTATTGTAGGTTTGTACTGTTGATGTACTGTAATGCTGCTCCCACTTTGCACCAATGCCACAGGTGTGGCTACTGAAATCACATCTCTCACACAACTATGTAGGTCCATCTAGTATACAGCTGGGGCAGCAGCCTGTACTTGGTGAGTATGGTGTTGTTTGTTCAGGTTTGCCAATACACCGGCCATGTTATGGCCATGGTATTTGCCATGCACACATTTAACACACCTACCCATAATGCATGCTGTACATGTTAATTTACTGTTGCTGTTAACTGTACTGCATCAGAGTGGTCACCATGGTGGCATATCTGAAAGGTATGTAAGAATCCTGCAATATAACTAACAACCTGTCATTGCAAGATGTGTGCACAGAGATGAACATAATGGTGGGACAAATGGGCTACAGTAGGAAAATGTCTGAAACATCACCTTTATACAGTGCTACAACAGTGTATATACCACTATTACAATGGCACTGTTACAGATCTACAGAATGGCATATCACAATACCGCATTCCGCAACCCTTACAACCTGTAATGTGATCCTAACATGAGCAATGAATGTGTAATATGGAATCCTATGTTAGGACAGCAAATATGGGGAATACATACCTTAACAAACTCTGGAAGCATATGTGTGCATACACTCCAAATAACATATTGTGGAAGCAGCTTTTGAGGTTCTAACAGCATTCACTCTTTATGGGTATGGACCTTCCAGCAAGTAAAGGTCCTCAATGTCACACCAAGAAATGGTCTGCTGTCTAAGACATTTGCCCATCAAATGTGCTCACTTACCTGCAACAGAGACAGCCGTGGCTTGCACACATCTTAAAAGCCATGGACTGGATCCCATGCCCAACAGGTAGCATGCAGGAGTGGGACATGTAGCCTTACCTCACCATTGCATATACCATGGCAAACAGTGCAGACATTCATGTATGTGACAAGGATGTATGGGACAAGATTAATGTAGAAAATAAACAGATGGCATTCCAAGACAGATGACAATATATCTTGCAAACTGGTCATGCAGGCTGCCTAGAAACATGCCACAACACTGAGGGAGTTGCAGGAATGTTTAGCAAGTACTGGCTGTGCAGTACTTGTGATGACAATCGCCTGGACTCTGCATAAGTGTGGCCCATGGGTTAGGGTAATCAGATGGGATAGTTGTTCCACAGGAAACATCAGCCAGGGTTTTCTACAGGTAGCATATGTATAACATCAAAAGTCCCCCAAGGCATGTGTTGCAATGTGTAATGGTGTACCAAAACCAAGTTGGAAACCTACAGACAGTATCAATTAAGATACATGTGCTGCACAAGCAACACTTCACCGGGCCCACCATCCCCATCTGTACCTTGCTGGTGCCAGTGTACACCTGTATGTTTGCCATTCATTAGCAGGGACTAGGCCAGTACATATGGTGTTCTGAATTTTGGACACTGCAAAATGACACACACGTGTAGCCCATAGTTGTTAAGCATCTGCAAAAAGGCTGAGGATGGGGAGGGAGTGTCATCCTGAAACACAACAGTGAACTGAAGCAGACATCCAAAGCTCGCTAAGAATGGCTGTATTTGCACATAGTCAAGGTCATGAATTGTGACAAACATAACCCTGATGCCACAGCAATAGTGACGGCACTGTGTGACATCCAAGGGCTGTGCACATGAGTTGACCTTGCAGTCAAGCAGAGCTGGGGGACATTTGTAGGGCAGAGTGACTAAATACTGGCAAATGCAGATGGCCCATGCTAGTATACCCCTTTCGGGAATAGTGACTGCTGTAGTACACTTAACAGTTGGTCCAACAAACCATCATGTTAAGGATATGCACACATATGCACTCACAAACTGTATGCATCTCAATCAGCATCTGCACAACTTACACATTTGTTTGATACGGCATTTGACTGCACAGGTCATATGTCACATATCAGCTTCGTGTAATGTTAACATATGCAGTAATGTGGCCCCATGCCATATCAGGGAAGAGGGTGCCATGTCAATAAGGATGTGTACACTCCTCATAGGCACAGTAAGGTTTGAAAGTTGTCATTGTAATTGTATTTTATTGGCCATACATGCACCGCTGATGATGAGATCTGTAAATCAGACATCAGGCATTCACTAATGACATTTGTCCACATATCATCCCAGGTATGTGTCGGACAAACACACAGGGGCTGTGAGCAGCAGAGCAAACATAACTGATATACATATACACATTCAGCAATGGCATGTAGATCTGTGAGGTATGGTGCACAGGAAATGCCAGGGTGCTGAACAGGTGCACAGCAATACTGTGTACATGGGTGTAGTGTGTTCCAGGGGAAGGGGAATCACCTACTAACACAACCCATGTATCACAGAGATGTGTAATGTTGGTAACAGGGATTGACTACAGCTGCACTGCATGCTGTTGAGTGCCATATGTCATGCATGTTGACAGATGGGTAATGAGAGGTCTGTGTGTAATATCTTTGTGCAACCTCACCTGTAAGTGTGTGTGTGTTTGTGTGTGTGTGTGTGTCTACTGTTAAGCAATGACGTACAGGTCCTAAAGTGCGTTTCTTGTTTTCCCCTCACAGGTGGCGAGGTGGGTCAGGGTCCCTCCTGCAGGCAAACTGATGTTAGTATCCATACAGACACTGAAAATGATGATAGGTGTGTTGAGGCACAGGCAGGGTTGTCAGGGGCTGAAGCATCATTTGACATCCCACTTTTATCCACCGCATCCCCGCACACAGTCACATTGCCTATGCATACCCCATCACCAGTGGCCATATATGAGAGACAGTTGGCGGATGGTGGCACAGGACAAGACAATGTGGTGTCTATGGCACATGTGTGTGGACACAGCAGCCAAAGCCAGATGCCTGGCGGGGACCACACATGTAATGTACAGGGGTGCTCATAGGGGGGCTGTTGGTCATCATGCCCCTGGCAGAAGTGCCACATCTGGTGTCACCAGATGCATGTTTCAGGCCATCATGGAGGTGCAGGCACATATGGAACGGTATACCAGACAGGGTCTGAGGCTGCAGAGGGTTACTCATTCTGCTGTTATTGACAACATCCCTGATCTTGCAGGTGCCCACCATTATTTTGCAGAGGCCAAGGATAGGCGGTTGGGTGAGATGGTGGGAATCCTCGACTGTGGAATGTCTGTGCTTGAGCATATGGTGGGGGTAGTGCAATGGCCACGTGGATGTAGGCCAGCAACACCAACAGCTGGAGGTCCACATGGAGGTGCAAGAAGTCAGAGCTGCTCCTGTAGTGACAGTACGAACACCAGCACTGCAATGCGTTGTCCACACAACACAGCAGGCCACGTACACGTGGCCCAGGCCTGTCCCAAGAAGGACCTGGATCCAGCAGACATATGTCATCATCAGAGGAGAGTACCATATCGTGGCTTGTACCTGGTGGTGCCTGTGGAACCCCTGGCAGGCACAGTTCTCATGTCCGTGGCAGGAGATAGTGAATTGCACACCCTGCCAGGTACAGTCTGCAGCCGTCAAGCAAACCCCTGTATACGGCAGCCACATGGCAGAACAGTGTGCATGTATATACACACACACACACACACACACACACACACACACACACACGCACACACGCACACACACACACACACATCACCAACACAGCTAGTGCAACCCCATACTTACACACATCACATCGCAACAGCCCACTTAATAATGAAACCCCCTAACACACACACATGATGTCAAATGTATGGCTCAGCCTAGGTCCCTGGCAAACCAACAACACACCCTGTGCATATGATGATACCTGTGCCACATCCCTGTCATTCATAACATCAATGCAGGGACAAGCTAATATGGTTCTGATGCACAGGGTGACTGTACTAGGGTGTACCAATGTAATGCTGTGTAACACGTTTTCAGCACTAAAGTTTAACGCTTACATGTCAGGAAGTGTAGCTGTCCAGACATGATGCATTATAGCTGTTATTAACAATGAGTGATTGTGGTATCCATAATGTATTCCGTTTGAGTTGTAGGTGTCCATGTGTCAGCAGGATGTTGGTCTGCTGTTGGTTCCTATGAGGAGTATGACACTGTAGTGACACCTTGACTGTGCCATATCCTGGTTACAGCTGAACACATGTCACAGGTCTGTATAACAGTTACTGCATGTGCCACATGCCTGACAGGTCTGGGGGTGTATACAGGTGAGTGCATGGCGGCTGATGTCAGCAGCCCTTCTATAGTGGACAATGGTAAGTGTACTGGGTGGTACACACCACATGTTTGTGTATAACACACACACAGAGGCTTTGGTGTTGATGCAATACACAGAGAATACTGTACACATGGATGTATGTACTTTTGCAAGGAACCCATTTTAGCCTATGTATTTCCACCAAGACAGAATAGACACAACAACACATTAGGAAATAAGTAGTCTGCTAGTTTAATGTCATTGATGATGGTACTGGCAGGGGTATATGTCCCCTTCTCCAATGTAGTGCAATCCTCAACTCAGTAAATATATGTGTACTGGTGTGGGTGGCACAACCTTACTCTTTGAAGGGTGTGAGGTGGTGTAGAACCACAGATAGTGTGACTGACAACTACTTAACCTGTTAACATGAACTGTACAGTATTACAGCCAACTAAGCAGGGGGGGTATAGTCAACAAT